>NC_048308.1:9005993-9040978 GCF_013100865.1 Trachemys scripta elegans | reverse complement strand
TGGGAGCATAAGCTTTCGTGGGTAAGAACCTCACTTCTTCAGATGCAAGACTTCTTGCATCTGAAGAAGTGAGGTTCTTACCCACGAAAGCTTATGCTCCCAATACTTCTGTTAGTCTCAAAGGTGCCACAGGACCCTCTGTTGCTTTTAACAAAGAGAGAGAGACTCTTCCCAGACACACATCTGAACAATGGTTTATGTAGTCAAATGTATCTCGCATTAAAAAATAAAAAGTTCAGTATGCTAGAAGGGAGTCTAGTTCTGTAAATGTGATTGAAAGATTTGACACATTGTGTTATATAATTGCACTGTATCGTTTTCTGTTGTAAGACAGATCCACTGTTCACAACATAAACAGCACTAATGGGTAAATGTACCAACTGCTGGTGGCAGAGAGAAAAGCTCTGTTTTTTTTTTCTTGATAGTGAGAAGCAGCCTTTTGAAACAGTCTGAAAGAGTGAACTCCAGCTGGCTGGGGTCTGTGGTCAGGGCAGGCAATGACATCTGAATATATCAAGGACTGCATTTTTGTCGGCATTGGGTTGGTTTTTTTATTTTTATTTTTTTTTTACAGTGCATAGTTCGCTGTGCTAGGCTGTCATGACTATATTGCTCAGCTGTCATGTTGAATAACATTTATATTTATTTTGTGTATTGGTCCAATGCTCATTTTGAATATTTTGGTGCCAATACACCTCCGTCTGCTGTTGCTCCCAGCTTCCAATGTCCTGTTTCAATAAAACCATAAATGTATCCACCCAACCATAAAAAGGGTTTTGAGGTTATTTTTTTTTTTTTAAATCCAAGCATGCATTTCCCATGGACTACAGTGGGTCTCGGTTCAAGGGGTTCATGGCATTGATTTTTGTTCAGTTTTTCAGAGTAGTGGGAAGATATTCACAGATATTTAAGCTTTAGATTTTTTTTATGGTTTCTTTTTCACCTTGGTTCTACTTGGTATCATTTTGAAAATAGTGATTTTGAATACAACTTTAGATTTAACTACACTGGTCAATCTTTAAAGAGAGAGTGGAAATTTACACTATCAGGGAAAACTTTCTAGGGAACACGGATATCTACTGGGCTGAGGCATAGTCTCCCAGGGAAAGTGGCAGAAATCCAGTCACTTGGCACATTCTACAACTAGCCTGGACAAAATGCTAGTAACTAGACAACAGGGAACACTGCGTTGGCAGGAGAATGGACTGCATGACATTGTGAGTCTTTTCTCTCTGCCGTTTTTATGGTTCCATGATCCTAGCGAGTATGCAACTTAGGCTTTTCTATCCCTTGATTCTAGACTTCACAGTGAATGAGGAGTGCATCAGAGGAATGTGCAGGAGGCCTAGCATATGTCTTTGGGTCAAGGGTGAGCACTTTATATCTGGTTATTGTTGCAACTCAGCAGTGTTAATCAAGGTCACCTTTTTTGGGTGAGGTCCTCCCAGATCAGGGGTGGGCAAAAGTTTTGGCCTGAGGGCCACATCTGGGTATGGAAATTGTATGGTGGGCCATGAATGCTCATAAAATTGGGGGTAGGGGTGTGGGAGGGGGTGAGGGCTCCGGCTGAGGGTGCAGGCTCTAGAGTGGGGCCAGATATGTGGCGTTCAGGATGCGGGAGGGTACTCCGGGCTGGAAACGAGGGATTCGGAGGGCGGGAGTGGGATCAGGGCTGGGGCAGGGGGTTGGGGTAAGGGAAGGTGTCAGGGGTGCAGACTCCAGGCGGCGCTTACCTCAAGCAGTTCCCAGAAGCAGCGGCATGTCCCCGCTCCAGCTCCTACGCAGAGGCATGGCCAGGTGGCTCTGTGCGCTCTCTGTCCGCAGGCATCGCCCCTGCAGCTCCCATTGGCCATGGTTCCCAGCCAATGTGAGCTGCGGGGGCAGTGCTTGGGGCAGGGGCAGCATGTGGAGCCTCCTGGCTACACATAGGAGCCGGAGGGAAGACATGCCACTGTTTCCGGGAGCTGTGTGGAATGGGGCAAGCCCCTGATCCCTCTCCCCAGCGGGAGCTCAAGGGCTGAATTAAAACATCTGGAGGGCTGGATGCTGCCCCAGGGCTGTAGTTTGCCCACCCCGTCCCACGTCCTTTCCCATCTTTGACAGCCTCCACCATAACAAGCACCTTGTAGTGGAGGAAGGCTGCATGCTACCTTCTCTGGAACCCAGTGTGGAGAGAGTGATAAAAAGCACATCTTCCTAGATGTTGGGAATATTTGCTGTATTCAGTCCCTTGCTTGCTTCTGTAATGATAAAGTTTGTGATACAAGAGGGGATGCGATGGGGGGGTGGGCCGTAGGCTGGGTCCCCCCCTCCTGATTTCCTGCTTGGCTTGTACTGAGCATGCTCACACGGACTGAGCATGCTCACTAACACTGCTGAAGCCGCTGCCCTCACTCCCCCCCCCCCGTATCCTCTTTTGATACCTCCCATCGTCGTATGGCTTGCATGTAACCTCTCCCCAGTACCCTTTGTGTGTGTGTGTGTGATCCCTGCAATAGCCTTGACTTTAATGGCATGAGCTATAGACTGTGCTAACCTTAACGTTGAATTATTTTCCATCTCTCATTTCTGCCAGTGCCACTTGTTATTTTAACTTGCTTGTGTTTTTAAAAGAAAAAATATATCCTTCTGCAGTATTTGTGAGCTGAGACATAGCGCCTCCTGGGGAGAATCACAGTGGGATTTTATAAAAGCCCTCTATGAAATCTGTGCTAATCTGGGGCCTGAGAATAGCTAAATGCCAGTAACACTTGTCACAGTTCAGGGCAACTGCACCTATATTCCCCCCGCTGTGCTCCATTGAGGATATCCACTTAAAGGTTTCTGGCTCCCAGCCATCACCTCTCTTGGGCAGAGACCTGCTCCTCACTCCCTCTTGACCAGTGTTTTTCCAGGCTGCAGAGTTCCCTTACACTGTGATATTCCCAGCAAACCAGACCGCCTAAACAAGCTAGAGTCTGCACTTTGCTTCCTCTCCAGAGGCTATGAACAGAGTAATTGCCCATAGGTGTCAGTGACTACACAACTCTTTCTAAGCAAGTACGTTTGTTCTTAAAGTGAAAGCATTATAGCGAAAACCTATTGAAAACATTAAAGAACTTATACACATGCTAAAAATCTTACCAAAGGTCACCTGTCAGTCATTTGGGCCCTAATAGGACAAGTCCTTCCAATCCTTCCAGAAGGTTTAGAGCTCCCCACCCACTTGCTGGATCAGAAAGAAGGCCCTGAATCAACAGAAGAACATAGGAACGGCCATACTGGGTCAGACCAATGATCCATCTAGCCCAGTATCCTGCCTTCCGACAGTGGCCAATGCCAGATGCTCCAGAGGGAATGAACAGAACAGTGCAATTCTTGAGAGATCCATCCCCTGAAGTCCAGGGCCAGCATCTAGCAGTCAAAGGCTTGGGGACATCCAGAGCATGGGGTTGCATCCCTGACCATCTTGGCTAATAGCCATTGGTGGACCTATCCTCTATGAACTTATCTAATTCTTTTTGAATCCAGAAAAACTTTTGGCCTTCACATCATCCCCTTGCAACAAGTTCCACAGGTTGACCATGCGTTGTGTGAAGAAATACTTCGTTTGTTTGTTTTAAACCTGCTGCCTGTTAATTTGATTGGGTGACCCCTGGTTCTTTTGTTATGTGAAAGGGTAAATAACACTTCCTTATTACACTTTCTCCACACCATTCATGATTTTATAGATGTCTGTCATATCCCCCTTAGTTGCCAGTTTTTTAAACTAAATAGCCTAGTCTTTTTAATCTCTCCTCATGTGGAAGCTGTTCCATACCCGTAATCATTTTTGTTGCCCTTCTCTGTAACTTTTCCATTTCTAATTTATCTATTTTGCGATGGGGCGACCAGAATTGCATGCAGTATTCAAGGTGTGGGTGTAACATTGTTTTATATAGTGGCATTATGATATTTTCTGTTTTATCATCCATCTCTTTCTAATGGTTCCTAACATTCTGTTAGGTTTTTGAGTGCTGCTGCACATTGAGTGCATGTTTTCAGAGAACTATCCACTGTGACTCCGAGATCTCTTTCTTGAGTGATATCAGCTAATTTAGACCCCATCATTTTGTATGTATATTTGGGATTATGTTTAAATATTATTTTGCATTTATCAATATTGAATTTCATTTGCCATTTTGTTACCTACTCACCCAGTTTTGTGAGATCCCTTTGCAGTCTGCTTTAAACTCAGGCTATTTATCCAAAAGGCTTTCTTTGTCTGTTGGTCTCTGGAGAATGTAGTTTGAACTAGTATATGTGAGCCTCCGCAGGAGATGGTACTTCTCTGGGCAGGGCCGGCTCCAGGGTTTTGGCCGCCCCAAGCAGCCAAAACCAAAAAAAAAAAAAGCCGCGGCCGCGATCGCAATTGCGATCTGCGGCGACAGTTCGGCGGGAGGTCCTTCACTCCGAGCCGGAGTGAGGGACCGCCCGCCGAATTGCCGCCGAATACCTGGACCTGCCGCCCCTCTCCCAAGCGGCCGCCCCAAGCACCTGCTTGAGAAGCTGGTGCCTGGAGCCGGCCCTGTCTCTCGGAGGGGGTTATAACCTGACTGATTTGCCTTAATCACCACCCACTGGTTTTAGTTCCCGGAGGAGCTAAAGTAGCCCTCCCCCATGGAATAGAACACAGTGATACATAAACCATTCATTTAAAACAATGGACCACAAAGGTGCTGCATGGGATTGCACTGTATGTCACATCTCCCCTCTGAGAGGTTGCATACAATCCCAGCCCTCAATAATACATAAACTTAATGCACTAGTGTCTTCCAAGGCTATTACAGGAAATTGCTATGTCTGTCAGAACAATCAGTGACATAATTTGGGATTGATGGTGCTCATAACCACTCAAAAGGAGGCAAAAGATTTGAAAAATCCTTTGGGCCAAACCCTGAATACCTTCCTGTGGTAACTTTGCAGCATTGAGGGCTTTGATTGAAACCCATTGCAACCAATTTGAGGCTTTCCATTGACTTCACTGTGTCAGACAAAACTGCCACCGAGCCAAATCCCGAATCTTTTTTTCAGACACAACTCACTGATGCAATAGGAGTGAACACCAAGGGCCAAATTCTGAGATCTTTCATCACTTATTATTCAGGCAAAATTCCCATTGACTTCACTGGGTTGAATTAGACCAAGTAAGGATTTAAATTGGACATAGCCTCTAATGGTACGAGGAACTGCTAGTGTTGCCCTTAGTTAAAGTTGCCTGACGCTTCCTGTTCTAGGATCCCATTTTCAATTGCTGTGATGGGGTGTACAAACCCCACACTGGGCAACAAGGGGTTAAGGGATTATTTTGGGTTCAGCCAGCCCCTCCCCACCACAACTGCAGCAAATGCTCCATCTGCTGGAGGAATTAAAAGGGAGGAAACAATTAGTTTATTTGGGGTCAGAGTTGGAGGTGAGCAGACCTGTAGTCCATAGCTGTAGCAGAACAGAGGGAAGCCTAAAGGCTCTGATACGGCTGCCCAAACGGCGCCTCCTTGAGGGAAGGGAGGACCCACCCCAGATACAACCAGAGAGGGAAGTATTCTGTGACCTTGGACATTGGTAACTCCCTCTTACTTCTTTTTGGTTTGGATTTCCCCACCAGGGGAAGGCCTTGGACTGAGGCCTGATAGGAGGGGGGACGAGGGGTGACACGAAGAGGCCCAGGGAGGACAGCCTTAAGCAGCCTTGGTTGTAGGGTTGCGAGGTGTCTGGTTTTTGACCAGAATGTCCGGTCGAAATGTGACCCTGGTGGGTCCGGTTGGCACTGCTGACTGGGGCTGTTAAAAGTCCAGTCGGTGGCGCAGTGGGGGTCTGGGGCTAAGGCAGGCTCCCTGCCTGCCCTAGCTCCGCGTGTCTCCTGGAAGTGGCCTCCGGGTCCATGCGGCCCCTAGGCTCATAGGTGGTCAGGGAGGCTCTGCACACTACCCGTGCCCTGAATGCCGGCTAAGCAGCTCCCATTGGCTGGGAAGTGTGATCAATGGGAGCTACGGGGGCAGTGCCTGCAGATGCGAGGGCAGTGCATGGAGCCTCACTGGCTGCCCATGCGCCTAGGGGCTGCAGGGACCTGGCTGCTGCTTCCTGGGAGCTGCGGTAAGCGCCGCCAGGACCTGCACCCTGAACCCTCTCCCTCACCCCAACCCCCTACCCCAACACGGCATCCCCTCCTATCCAAATTCCCTCCCAGAGCCTGCACACACACCCAACACCTCCTGCCCCAGCCCCCTCCTGCATCCCAAACCTCTCATCCCCAGGCCCACCCCAGAGTCTGTACCCCCAGCTGGAGTCCACACCCCTTCCCGCACTCTGAATCCCCCAGCCTGGAGTCCCTTCCTGCACCTCAAACCCCTCCTCCCCAGCCTCACCCCAGAACCCATACCCCTAGCCAGAGCCCTCACACCCCTCCTGCACCGCAACTCCCTGCCCCAGCCCGGTGAAAGTGAGTGAGGGTCAGGGAGAGCGAGCGACAGGGAGGGGGATGGAGTGAGTGGGGGCGGGGCCTTGGGGCAGGGATGGGGCTTCGGGACAGGGGTGTTCGGTTTTGTGCGATTAGAAGTTGGCAACCTTACTTGGTTGCTAGACTACTGGTAGCCCAAAGGGCCCTGGGTTGGAGCCCGGGCTCCCCTCCTCACAACCCCCCCGGCAGTCAGGGATTATGGCTGTACCACTAGGCCACACTTCCCAACTAGACCCCAAGTGAGGACCATTACAGTTGCTTATAACTTTGTCAAACTTTATTGTTCTTATTATCTGTGTTTGTATTACCATAGGAGTCCCCATCATGGATCAAGATCCTATTGTGCTAGGTGCTGTACAAACACAGAACAAGAAGACTGCCCCTTCCCCAACTTGCTTACCATATAAGTAACTGATAGAGCTGAAATTTTCTATGGTGGATGTCTGAATCAGCTTAAATTTTTTTGGAAAGTTTCAGCTAAAATGGTTCAGTTGTTTCTGAGAACAAAATTAGGGGAAAATACATTGTTTTGCATGTATTTTAAAAAAATATTGCAACCATTTCACTGCAAAGCCGTAGCTACCCCCTGCTTTGGAGCAGGTGCTTGAAATGTGGCAGGGGGAGGGGGTTGCCCTGGTGTCAGGGACATATCTTCTGCTCTTCTCATGAAAAACCGCCCACATTGGGCCAAGTTATAAGCCTTTGGGAAAAAAATCTCAGTTTGCACCTGCTCAATAGAAACTTGTTAGTTTGGCAGCTAAATTCTCTAAAGATTCTGTCTGCACTGAGCATGCTCCAGTCTGCAGCAGGGAGACTGTCTCCTGTGTTCTCAGTAAAACACCCTGCTGGAAGCCAGACAATGAGGCAGAGAAGGAGGAGAAGTAGCCACTCTGGAATGCGGAGGAGATGAGAGATAGGAGGGGGTGTGGTGGGATGAGGGAATTAATCGGTGCAGGCAGTTGAGGGGCTAGGGCAATCTTAATTTTGGCATTTCCTAACTTCTGAGTGCTTGATTTGTTCAATCTTAATGTTCTTTTAACATAATATAATATATAGTAGTTGCTGCAGATGCAGATATTAGAGGATGTGAAGAGTTACTGATCATCTTTATGGCAATATTCAGAACCCATAGGGACAAGAATAAAACATACCATATGGCTTTAATTTGTAAAGTTGCTACCTTGTGCCTCTTTCCTACCGCCTCTAAGCAGTTTATTTTTGCATTTGCATTACTTGAATTACTTAATACTGAGCTATTTACATGTATTTGGAGTATTTGCACTTTTCAGTATCGTTACAAATTCTGTTGATATTGCATGCTAAGAGTTGTATAAAGGTACTTAATTTTTCAATGTATTGTTTGCTGAATATTATCACATCTAGTTAACACACGTGGGTTTGTAATAAAAGAGGAAAACCACCCCCAGAGAGTTGTTGCAGACTTTAGATAGGGATGTATGTTTTCTAAAATGAAATTCTTTGCATTGCAGGTATCCTCTCAGGGCCTACCTTGGAAGCTAGATCTGCAGCAGGCCTCCAATCATGGTTGTATCAAGATTAAAGGGCATTTCTCTGTCATTGGCAAGCCTTTTCCTTCTCACTTTTCATCTCTCAGCATCACAGAATGCACCCGAATATCCTGAAACTGAGCAACAGCAATGCATCAGAAGAGAACACCCCACCATTGCTTTCGAAGGTAAGAGATTCTCTTCCCTTGGATGCCTTAGCTTGATTGCAAGGTACAATAGGATAATCCGCTCTGGAGTCCACGTCCTGGGAAGCAGCGAGGTCAGAGCAGAGAGCTGGGAGATAAGACCTCAGGGTTTCTCATCACCATTCTACCACTGACTCTGTGATCTTGGGCAACTCACTGAATTTTGCCTCAGTTTCCTCATCCGTAAGTGGGTTCAGTGCTGCTTCTCAACCTCACAGGGCTAACATGAGACTTATTTCATACTTGTAAAGCATTTGTAGATCTTTGAATGAAAGGCACGTTTATTATTGTGGACATTTAGAGCAAGATTATTGTGTATACAGTAATAATAATAAAATCATCACTAGTTGCTTCCATTGTTGCTTTTTTCTGCATACGTTTGTAGTCATTGCCAGTGATTTTTTCTGACCTCCGTCCGGACTCTGGCCTTAATAAGATCTTAGAGGCAAAAGAGCAGCCTTTTTAACTGCAGAGGCCTACAGTGCCATACATAAAAACATCATAGGCCTCTTACTGGTGTCTTGCAGCACAAGAATCCCCTGAAGAACTGTGTCCTTATCCCAGATAAATGGTCCATGTCGTTATGTGTAGTAGTGGTACCCCATGGATTCTGTCAGCACTTCTATCTATTCATCCATCTAGTTCCATGACCCTCATCACCCTCAGATCTGAGCATCTATACAGTCCAGTGTAAGAAGTTCCATACACCATTACCATAGTGCATTGAGCCTCCTTGGCAGCTCTAGCTTCCTCCTAAATGTTGAAGTATTGATTTTGGCTGCCCTTTGGGGGATTGCAGTACATCTGTGGTTAGGTTCTTTGCTGAGGGCATCTGAATGAGGCTTCTGTGACCTTTGAGATGGGGTGTCTAGGGAGAAAGGAGAAGTTGATGACCTTTTAGGGCTCTTGTCTAAGGCTTTATGCTTCTTTGGAGGGAAGGAAGCTATTGTCTTTACATTTGGAAACAGTTTTCTTGTCTGTTTTCCATTATCCATGCTTTAAAGGTTTAAGTGGATTAAAGTAAATTAGCAAATCTTTAAGCCTATAGTACATAATAGGGCACTGGCTCTAACCTTGTTCCTGTGGAAGGGGTAAATAAACCTTGATATTTAATTGCTTAATAATGCTGACCTTCTGCTTTATTGGGGAAGGATGAAAGACATCCCTGAGGTTAAAAAATGTGTTGGAACTTAGTTGGCTATTTAAACAGATACTACAGTAATGAGCATATTACAAGTACAGAGAGAGACAGAAGTTGGGTCTCTTAATATTATATCTATCTATCTATCTATCTATCTATAATATTAAGATATATATATTTTTTTTTGGTTGGGTTTTTTTGGTTCACAAAGAACCAGTTTATAGGATCCATCTTTAAGATGTGTTAGCTTCCGGAGCCTATGTGAAGTTTAGAAGCATGTTTCAACCCTAGCTTCTGATCCTGAGAAGCCAGTTGGAGATGTTGATGTTCAAGATGGGTGTCTTCGTTTGCCAAACTGCTTTGTGTTAATCAGGCATAGCAGGAACACAAAAAAACCCAGAGCATTCCTTTCCCCTTTTGCTGCTCTTTTCTGGTATGGATTAATTAGAGCCCGGCAATTATAGGAAAGAAATAGAGATGAAAATTACAGCCATCTAAGGCAAATGTCCTCACATGGGTCCTCTAAACTTTGGTTAGATTCATGATTATAGTTTGTTTGCTGCACCTGTTTCCTGGTGATTGTTCAAGATACATTGTAGTCTTGGGTGCTCTGTTATGCAGCCCTGCTGAAAATGTTCTGTAGGAAAATATGCAGAATGAAATTTAAAGGCACCTCTGTTCCTTAGCTACAAGCAGCACTCAAAAGTCTATGGAAGAGAGTGTTATGCATCCAAAAAGCACGTCACAGCTCTTTGTTTGATTTACCTTAAGGATGTATCCTGTCCTTGTCCCAACACCAGTGGGCATGGAAAGTGCTGAACGCATTGGAACCACTGCCGTTCTGCTATGCAAGGGGAACAGATTGGGAAATCCACATCTTACGTGCTGCAGAGTGTTGCTGTGTGAAGGCTCTCTCCGTGGCAGCATGGAGCAGGAGAGTTGTGGCCAATAGGTCCCCAAATATCTTGTTCCACGGGCCATAACCTACTGTGTAGTGGGAATGCAAGGGCAGCGGCTGGTATTGTAGCCTATGGAGCAGTTGGGCTGATGCTCTGCAGCCTGGTGGAGGATTCCTTTTCCCAAGACCCCATGCATCTCCTTAGCCGATGGTCTAGTGGGTAGGGCACTGGACTGGAAGTCAGGACTCGGGGTTCTAGTCTTGGCTTGGTTATTGACAAGTTGGGTCAAGGTAGGACACCACTCTCTGTCTTGTCTACTTGTATTGTAAGCCTTTTGCGGCAACGTGTGTCCTACCGAGGTTTATTTATCCATTCCACAGGAACAAAGTCAGAGACACTGCCATGTTATGTAAGCTTAGATATGTTATGTGTTTGTCCATTCTGAACCTCCTGGATCTGCCAGACTTATCCAGAAGTCACTTGAGAACAGGTTTTCATGTGAGATTTCTATACTAATTCTTTCTTCTCTCTGGTTTTGTTTGTAAATCATGCTGCCTTCTTTATTGATTATGGTTAGGAAAGAATGTTGTTTAAATGAGTAAACAAATTACTAGGGTCCTTAGTTCTCTCCTATCAGCCAGTGTGTCATCCTGGGACATGGGGGTGGTGGTGGTTATAGACTAAGATGGACCTATTTGTGGGAGTCCCTGGTTTCAATATTGGTCATGCAGCTCTCCTCCTCTACCTCCACTCCTCAAGCATGCACAACGCAGGGACCAGAGCTGGTGCTAGGCTTAAGCAGACTAAGAAATTGCTTAGGGTCCGAGCAGCTCAAGGGGACCCCCTATTAATTATTTGTGTGTGTGTGGGGGGGGAAATGTTCCTGCTTAGGGCCCCCAGTGGGCTAGCACCAACCCTTGGGGGGACTGTCAGCAAAGCTTCCTCCGCTGAGCTGAGCCATCATGCTGATGCATAGGGAAGAGGTGGATTGAGCTAGGTAACCAAGACTGTTAAATCCCTAACCACATAGGGCGTTATATATGACAGCTTTCCATATCCTATCATAACTGTTGGTGAAAGTTTCCATGCATGCAAAATTTGGCCTATTGGCAGGTACCTGATCTCTCCTGAATTATGTCGGGTGCATTTTCTGTGGCCTGGTGTTTTAATTGATTTGGGAGTGTTCTAATCTGGGGTTTTACTTTGGGCTGATGTGTAATTGTAACCTGCTACCAGATGAATATGATTTGGGTAGCATGAACGTAGCTTGCTGCATATAAATGCATTGTTCTTATTTTTATTTTTAAACAACTTATTTTTTAAAACCAGCCAACTTGCAAACATTGAGGTCTACAGGGAGCTATTAAATGTGTGCTTGTTGTACTGAAACAAAAGGCTGTTTTAACTCTGTCTGGCTAAAAGATAATGGGATATGATTTATTTCTCTTGGATTTGCACAATATTCTGCCAAACACCCCCACTACAGTTGAATTGGTCACTAATACATTATTCCCTTTAGTGTGTACTGATGGGCGGGAGCCACTATCATCCATGAACTCCACCACCCAGGTATGAAAAGCCCATAGGAAATTTTGCTAAAGATTTGCATTCATGTTGAGTATGCTTGATTTTTGCCATTCCTAACCAAATATTTTGTTTAAAAAGGTGGAGGGTTTTGGGATGAAGTCTGGGAGGTATGGCTAGCCAATTATCCTGGGGAAACCAAAGGTACTATGGGAAAAATCCATTGCCACTCTGGTATCTCCATTAAGGGAGTTGAAACTTGAGCTGCTAATGTAACACTGATGGGTGAGCAACAGCAGCATGTGCCTAAGACTGCCGTGGTGCAGAATATTTGACCTCCAAGGCATTTGGCTGTGGATTTCGTTTCTATTAGAAAACCTCATAGTATTTTATTTATCTTGAAAATGGAACTATAGCAAATGAATCTGATATTTTCTTCCTCAGGGTTGGTTTAGAATTTGTTTTTGAAAGTACTAGCAATAAAGTCATAAATAATTGAACAAGGGTTAGGAAAGTAATTTTGCTCTCAGGCAACCATCTGAAAATCTCACACAATAGCTTTCAACTATATAGTACAATGTATTTTTTTTAATACAATAATATTTTTTCATTGGTGCTTACTCATCAGTGGTGTCCTACGAGCCTTGCAAATAAACACGATGAGAACTGATAGAAAGGATTCAGTGTGCTGTGCCGAAAGGCCTCTGGGATAAAAAGGGTCTGGGAAAAGTTCCCTTCATTCATAAAATGCTTTAAACAGAGAGAGTCACTCACAAGCTGCAGAGAAAAGGAAGATTTTACGGTAAGATTTAAAGGAGGGGGGTGATTCAGAGCCTCTCACAGAGGGGAGAAGAAGGGAGTTCTAAAGAGATGGGATAACACAAGTGAAAGAGCGACCCCCAACCGCGAAGAGGCATGGGAGGTGGGATGCAGAGGAGAAGCACGTGAGGAAGTGTTGTGGAGCAGAGGAAATTGACTGCGAGTAGGTCAAAAAGGTATCATAGATGGAATGAGTCCATGTACAGTTTTGAAAAGCATCTGGATGTTTTTAGGTGCCACTAGCTTAATTTCTGAAAACAGCTACATGCAACGTTGCTTTGAGTCTTGAATATATCATTCAGAATAGTCGGATCCAGGACACAAAATTGTGCTGTTAATAAGCAGTGCTGCTTTACAAATTCCAGGCAGCAACCCCAGCAAAAGAAAGAGAAGCGGGGAAAAAAACAACTTTTCTGTGATGGTTCAATACCAGCAAGCATCTGCTTTCCAGAGAGCTCATTCTGGATTTTAAGGTTTGCGTAATGTTGCTCCTTAACAGATTCAGTTTATGAGCCAATAGTATTGCAAAACTGATTTAGTTAGCCTCTGTACACATCTTCTGTTGTAAATCACAATAACATGATTGTTATCTCTAACACCTTCCATCCAAAGATCTCATCGTGTCTGAATTAAATGTATCCCTGTATGAGAACTGTTTAATTGATACTATCCTTTAACTGTCAGGGGATTGATCCTGGAAGGTGATGAGCACTGTGGCCCTGATCCACCAAAACACTTAAGCACATGCTTATCTTGAAGCCAATGGGATGACTCATGTGTTTTGAAGCTAAGCACATGCTTAAGTGTTTTGCTGGAGCAGAGCCAGAGTGCTCATCACTTTACAGGATCAAGCCCTTACTTGGAAACCCTAACACACTTTTTTTTTTGGTCTGCTCAGAGGGTTGCGACAATAGATACAACTGGCAAACCATCTCCTCAACCATGGTTAAGCCATCTGGTTGGGATAACCTTTCTGAGGTTAGAGAGAGCTTGATTAGCTTTCCCTTTTTGGATTTCCATGTGTATATGCAGCAGACGTGCTGATACGCTGGCACCGTTTTGACTGACACACAGGAGACCAAGCTGGGGACTTCCAGAACTCAACGCATAAGCCGATACCTCGCGCTAATGCTCTCTAGGCAGTAACAAGCGCGTATCCTCAGTACCGAGAGGGGCCTATAACTCACATTTACCAGTGGGTCACACTAATGCACCAGACAGAGATGAGGCTGTGAAATACTGGAAGTGTTTCGAAGGACGCCGGTTCCCAGGAGATTTGCCATTTGGCATGCAGACTGGATACATGTGGAAATGCTTTGAATACACGATCAAACTTTTCTGGATGTTTTTTTCAAACAGGAAGTGAAAGTTAATACTGGAGGATGATCATGGACTACATTTCACAAATGGCCCTTTCTCTCTCGCTCTCTCCATTAACGTGCCCTAGAACCAAATGGTCCCTGTGTCTGAAATCTGGGTCTGAATTTTGCAGCTTGAGCGCCTCTACTTAAAACCTTCTAAGAATTGCCCAGTGCTAATAAAAAGGAAATCATCAAGGCCTTGGCAATCTGCAGATTTTAAACGCAATCATAAAGGATTTTTCTGGCTGATGTTCATTCATAGATGTATATATTCAAAAGCTAGAATAGACTATTAGATACTCTAGCCTGACTGCCTGTATAAAAGAGGCCATAGCCTTTACCCAGTTATACCTGTGTGGAGCCTAGTAAGTTGTATTTGACTAAAGCTTATGTTTTAACAGGATTTGAGTCTCTACTGACTTTGCAGGATCTGATCAGGGGAGATAGTTGTTCTGAATTTGGTACAACACATCTGTTGGCACAAAATTGCTGGCATAGACGTGAGCGTAGAGATAATGTAAAATCCACCCCCAGATGTGGGAGAGGCTGGTTGGAAAGATTGAGTGATGACAAAAGAGTGTGTTTTTTTCCCCATCAGATGCCAGTGGCTCTGAGAGCCAAGATGCAACTTGCCTTCCTGTCTGAAAAGAGGGATTATACAGATCAGATTGTCATAAGACGCAATGAGTGATGCATGGGCAACTAGTCTTCTCTTTCTCAATGAAGGTGATTGTGTGACAGCTTCAGTGTTTGTCTCCATAAACAATGGGTCACAATGTTTAAATGCCCTGGAATGTGCTTAAAAAAACAAGCAGGCTCTAAATTAGCTGACATGGGCGCCAGTTTGTGGTCCGGGCTAGAGGAGCCATGAAAGTTAGTAATAGGGTGTAAAGTCCCCTTACTGCCTTGTACCGGCTACCCCGCTCTCCGATAGCAGAGTGAGGGGCACAGCAAGGGCTTTGCAGGGCTGCGGCAGGTCCCCCCCACACTCCCATTGTGCAAGTGGTTGGGAAGGCCCGAAGGGGTGGGGGATGGCAGAGCCTTGGCTCCACCCTATAGTGCATCAGGCAGCATGCACTGTTCTGGTATAGATCTGGTGGAGTTTACTTCTTCCTTGGAGCAGCAAGGGATCCGGGAGGGTAGTTGTGAGACTGCCTCACAATCTCCTTCCTAGGGTGCTCCAAGGACAGAATGAGAGCAGTCTGTATAGTCACGATCTAGCCCATAGGGATTATCTGGCATGTCTTTACCTGGGCTTTGAATCACCGGGGATTCTTCCAAACAGACCACAACACTTTGCTGGCTGCTCAATAGTAATAAAAAAAGCAAATAAATACTAGTAATTGTACTTGTACAGTGAAGAGGTTTTGGAATAAGTTCCTCTCTGTTCATATTACAGCAATTTGGCAAGCCAACTCCTGTTTTGAGAAAGTGATCATTATTGAGCAACCTAAGGTTTGAGATGATCCATGTTCTGTTGTACCAACACATAGTCTTGACGTACGTCACATCCTGCAAGTGCTTTACAAGTCATTAGGCCTTGCAGCACACTTGTGAGTTAGGGAGGAGTCATTAGCCCCAGTTTGCAGTCAGGGGGACTGAGGCACTGAAAAGTTTAAGCAACTTGCTCAAGGCCACAAAGGGATTCCGTGTCAGAGCCATTATTGGCATTCCAGGATTCCTTGGTTTCTGCTCAGGTCATGAGGTCTCATTTCTCCCTTGTAACTTAGGATGGGAGGACCACGGGAAGTTCAGTTTAGGGAGCTACTGTTGCGAGCGTGAGTGCCACAAAGTGGTCTTGGGTTGGGCAATGACCCCGTGTCTCTGAGACTCCTCTTAGTGATGACGTGGGTCTCCAGCTCCTCTGTTCTGTTACTGCTGGGAAGGAGGAGAGCTGCCTGCTCTGTCTCCTTCCTTCTCTTGGTTGCTGAAGGGAGGGGAAGGGGGTTGTTTTCTCCCTCCTGGTGCTGGGAGAGAACAAGAATTTTATTCCCTTTTTCCATCTAGGCTGCCCCTGCCTGCCTGCTGTTGGACAGCATGGGCTGTGGGGGCACTGGTAGCTCCTGGTACTTCCTTTGTCACTGCCTTTTAAGGGAAGGGGGGGGGGAGGCAAGATTCCCTGTGGCTCTCACACCATTGTGAGTTTGCTCATTGTTCTGCTCATGGTGGAGCTGGCCAGGATTGTAAGAGTGGAGTGAGTGGGCAGGAAATGAGATGGAAAGGAGACCGATTGGGTGAGTGGGTGGGAGAGGAGTGTAACCCTTTTGGGGTTTAGAGAGCATGGCCCCTGTAAATCTTTGTCCTGAGTGGGGGAGTGCTGATTGCCTGGATCCGGGACACTCCAGGACGGAGCCAGGAGGAGCACTGTGCCAGGGAGGAATTGCCTGAGAAGGACAGGCCGGAGCTGGACCCAGGATCACTGCTGCCCAGAGCTGCATGGGGCTGTGAATACTGGAGCTTGCACTGGGGATAAGGAGGGAGGCTGTTAGCTAGTTAAGCGGGGAGGTTGTCCCTCTGTGTGGCTTTGCAGAGAGCGGCAGAAGAGGGCCCCGGAGGGGTTTGTTGGGGAAAGTTCACTGGCACCGAAGACGACCAGGAGCACCCAAGACTCACCATTGGACTGGAACTTTGCCAGGACTCCCAAACTCTGAGTGCAGACGCATTGCTCAGTGTCTGCCCTTCCGGACTGTGCTACCACTGGGCCTGTGGGGCCTTGTGTTGAATGCAACCCTATTTTACCGCTCTCCCTGTCTTTTCCCCCTGATACTTTTCTCCATTCATCGCTCTGTGAATAAATATTTCCCTTTCCTATATTCACTGTACTATTGTGTGTGTGTGTGTGTGTGTGTTCATTCCTGGGGGGGAGGGTGTTTGGAACAGGTGCCCCTGGGGTGGAAGGGACTTTCACTGCTGCATTCCTACACGCACCTTCTCTTGGCAAGAACTGCCTGCAGAACAGACCCCATCTTGGCCAGGAGGGTACATATGAGGTCAGAGAAGCATTCTGGGGGAATCCCAGAAGATATGAAAATCTGGGAGGCAATTTTGAATTGAATTTGGAGATGAGAGTTGTGGAAAGGACGCCAGCAATCATAACAGAGAAACTGGGATGATGTAGCCCCATTTCCTAGAACAAGAGTGTAGCCTGGCTGCAGCATTCTGAATCCCTGGAACTTTGGTTGGAGAGCAGGGATTCAGGAAGACAGGGGAAGTAGGAACTGCAGTCACTGACGCAAGGATGTGATTAGTGCACAATTAAGACAGTACAGCAAGAGTGTGTGTGTGTGTGTGTGTGTGTGTGAAAGAGACAGAGGCGAAAGTAAGCTGGTACGCAAGAGCCAGTGCGCCATACCGCGGTGGATTGGCTTCCCCTGGTGGCAATTTAAAGGGCCCGGGGCTCCAGCCACTGCTGGGAGCCCCAGGCCCTTTAAATTGCCAGCAGGGGAAGCCAGAGCCCTGCTGACGGACACCTGGGGAAGCGGCGGTGGGGCTCGGGTAGCGATTTAAAGGGCCAGGGGCTCGGCTGCCACTACTGCCCCGGGCCTTTTAACTTGCCACTGGAGCACCGCTGCCACTACTCAGGGCTCTGGCAGCAGGGCTCCGGGGATGATTTAAAGGGCTTGGGGTGTTAGTGGCAGCCAGAGTCCCGGGCCCTTTAAATCACCGCCCGAGCCCCCGGTTGCCGCTGCTACCCTGGGGCTCCGGCAGTACGGCTCGGGTGGCGATTTAAAGGGCTCAGGGCTCCCACTGCCACTACCCTCCGGGGCCCTTTAAATCGCCACCCAAGCCCCGCTGCTGGAGCTCTGGGGTAGCGGCCGCGGGGCTCTGGCGGTGATTTAAAGGGCCAGGAGCTCCCGGCTGCTGCTACTGTAGCAGAGCACCGGGCCCTTTAAAGCTCCGCCAGAGGCCGGGGCCCCCTCCGATGCTGATTTAAAGTGCTTGGGAATTTAAATGCCCTGCCTCTTCTGGTAGAGGTCATGCCTCTTCCGGTTGAGGCTCCGCCCCCCCTAAGGACTCCAGAGTACGGTAAGCCCTTTAATTACTTTCACCCCTGGAGAGAGAGAACCCAGGGTAACACCAAGATCTCTGGTTTCAGGAATAAAGTTAAAGTCTGAATGTTGGCATATTTGTCTAGGCAGCCCTGCCAACGCATCTATAGATTTTATTTTATTTATTTATTTCAGTTCCCCACGTTGTGGTTTGGTTTTACGCTGTGTACAATAGGGACGAGGAGGAGGCTGCGCAGCTCGTTTGCACAGGATTAGAACTCAGTTCTCCAAAAACTATTGCCCTAACCCCACAGTGTGACCTACAGAGAGATTCAGAATTTCAAAGGAAGAGGTTATTAAACTGACAGTGAATCGCATATTAAGATTACATTGTCTGAGGATTGTAAGACAACTGTCGCTTTTTATTCAGCTGTGAAAATGTCCATGCTGATAGAAGGAAGCTGTAAAGATTTAGCTGATGGAATTATAAAGTGGTGTCTCACTGATTGTGCTAGGATTGTATGTGGATGCTGTTGGGAATCTCTCTGCAATGACCAATGCACACTGACCTCAGGGGGCTGGTGGTAGCATCTAAAGCCTTTTCCCTTCTAAGTTGTTGATGCTGATCCAGTCTCTGCTGGTGCTGATGGGAAGTTATCACCATCTGATGCTGTCTGTTCAGTGATTTATATAAAATGAGGATCATGGTCTCAGTTCAGTTTGTAGCAGAAAAGAGTCCAGATCACAAAAGCCACTGCCACCGTTGACGCTAGTTCCAAGGGAACATGGCTTGAAGTGGGCTGAGTTACATGAAGTTGCACACCCAGCTAAGCAAATTAGAGGCCTCGAAGGTGGGCATGTTGCTGGGGAGGAGGCATCGTCACTGTATTCAGACTAAGCTGCCTGAGACCTGAACCTTTGTTACAAGGAAATCTGTTGGTCAGCGGTGGGATCCAATGCAATCCGAGACCATTCTGAACTGACCTTTCCCAACGGAGACGCCAGTGGCTGACTAGACATGAAGAGTGAACTAAAGGTGATCCCTCCCTGTCAGAGTTGAGACATGTTACAAGGGTGCATGTGAGATACTTTCATGGCCACTGCCTTAACTGTAGCTGTTCTATGGATAAACAAACGTCATGGCTGTCAAATGGGCACACCTTCCATGGGGGCTAAATTCATATAAACACAACTCAGACACCAGGAAAAATACCCATTCCGTGTTTTGTGACATGCAGCCAGTGAAGCCAGTTCAAGTCTTTTTAGGAGAGCGTCTTGAGGCACTTAGGAAACCACTCCATGTGTGGTCAGGTTAGCCCTGTACAAAAGTGGGTTTGAGTGTCGGCAGAGCAGGTATTTATTTATGCCACTGGGTTTGGCAGGCGCCCAGGAGTATAGTATGTTTTGCTCCATTACTGTTGAATCAGCTTTAGTTTATGGGAACTTTATATAATATAAATCTGAAGTCTGAAGGCTAATTAACAGTTTCTGCTTTGGGTTTGTTTCTGGAGTGGGGTCCTGGGGGACTCCTTCCCATTAATTTCCAATCTTCCTATTTCAGTATGTTTTTGTTATCTTTCATGCGTTTCAGTGCTACCCTCTCATTTCTAACAGGGAATAAATGGGTCCAGGGTTCAAATGGACAGTGATGGTGGATTACAGTGGCATGCCTCTAATAGGAATATTACTTAGCACCTAGAGAGGGTTTTGCATTTTTCAGATGCGGGTATTTAATATCTTGATCCTTACGTGCTGTGAGCAGGTTGCAGGAGACTGTTGCACTCCAGTGCAGGTAGAGGCTCTATGTGGGCACAAGTGAAATTAAACTGAAGGTGGATCCTTTATGCAGAGATGTCTCAAGCCCTCCATTCTCCTGCTTCCTTACTCATAAGCATGCAAGGTGAGAAAGGGGGTTTTGGAGGAGACATGGGATTAAGTGTGATCATAACGAGTCTTATGAGACAATTTCCACATTTAGAGCTTGATCCAAAGCCCACCAAACTTAATGGAAAAAATCCCGCTGGCTTCAGCGGCCTTTAGATCCCGCCCTTTCGCCACATCCTGTTTACATTAGGTGATTAATGCACAATGAAGTGCTAGCAGGATCAGTGGCTACCCTCCCAAATGGCATTGTGCCTGACCCCAGCCTAAAAAATGCAACCAATTCCTTGTCTTTTCTCCCCACCTTTGTGCATGCGTGGAGGACTGATGTTTTGTATGAAGGCCCTGGGTCTTTGCAGCCATGTTTGCGAACCAGCTTGGGCCGCAGATAGGCCAGCAAAAGTTCAGAGGCTCTGAATCACATTGCTGACCCTGGGGTGTATTTCAAACAATTACACTTCGGGGAACCAACGTGGAGAAAGCGACAACGTGGCTCTTTAGCCCCTTGGAAATAGAAACGTGAAGCACAAAGGAGGCCTTCATGCGCAGATTGCCCCTTAAGTCATTTGTTTCCTGGATTTCCTGCCCCTGCTGCCGACATGCCAAGCCAGAGTGTTGGGTTTTAATTTTTCATAGCGTTTTTAAATCGATACATTTGCAAAGGTAAACATGCCTCAGCACTGAGGGCTTCCAGCCAAATGAAAAAGTCGGCTCTGAAAAATCAGCTCTTGGAGAAAGGTCAAATGCAAGCACACGCTAGAGTTCATTGGGTCCATATGTGTAAACTTCTGCTAAGGTGGGACAGGCCCAGCCAAACACTTACTCACAGAAGTGAGGCTTATTTTAAAATAAAAGCACTGAGCTGCCCTTAGGGATGCCTGTGGTCTGAGTGATAGGATTTAACGTGTTGAATGAAAAAAGCCTACATCCTCTCTCGCCGCTTGGATTTCCATTACACTTTATCCATTCACTCTAATAATTCTAATTCCAAAGAAGGTTGGGGAGGATAATGTGCCGTTTGGCATTAATTCCCATCACTCGCAGTTAGATAGTCTTAGAGGGGAACCACGCTGAGCTTAATAATCTCCAGCGACATGTCTATAAAAGCTTAATTTTGCTATGAAGATGCATGCCTTTCAGCCTTTAATTTAATAATCAGGAAAGGTTTCTTTATAAGTTGTGCCACCTGCGGTAGTAAATAGAAAGCGGGACAATGCCTGTTATTTCATAGGCTTGCTTGATGTTTAAACGGTCTGTGGCAAGAACGGAGCCACTGACAGCTTTTTCATTAGGATTGTTATTTTTTTTACCTGTGATTTGTCAGAACTTGCTATCAAAAGGAAGAGCTGAGGACTGGGCGTCTCTGAAGTGAGGAGATTTCATTTAGAACAGCAGATGAGGAAATCTTCTTCTTGCCAGTGAATTATAATAGTGGGTTGGTTTGGGGAGAGGGGGAAAGAGTTGGTAGAAGAAGAAGAAAAACAAATAGAACTTATGGCATAAAAGTAGGTTCCTTAAAAGGTTCTGTGGTTATGTGCTGACCTTCCCTTCCTCCACCTTAGACAGTGTTTGATCTCCCACATTAGGTCACATGAATGCCCTGGTTCACCTGCCTGGAAAGGTGTTATTCTTACAGCTTCTGCCGCTGGGCTCAGAAATGTTTCTGCAGCTAAAGAGCTACAGGAAAAGAAGTCTGAGCTGCATTAGCGAGGACTGTTGCCAGAGGTGAAGGCATCACACCTCCGTGGTGCTAGTACACCATTAAAGGTCTCAGAGGACTGCTCAGTAGGTAGAAGGGCTTGAAGATTAGTCTGGCTGAATTATTCCGTACCTCACACCTTTGTATTGAATAGCAGAGTAGGGTACATGCATTCCATGTGCCAGGTTAGTGTGATATGAATGCTTGTTCGCTAAGATTAAGGGCCCGATCCTGAGCAGTGCAGGGAAACCATGACTCCCACTGAAAAGCCCTGAGGCAGGATCTTTAAATCCATTACCATAAGGGGCCTGACTCAGCACTGAGTCAGAGCACCGGGCCACGGTTCAGTGCACAGTTGATCGCAGTGGGTGGGAATGGCTCAGTCAGGAGCAGTTCAGGCGTGAGTGGGAGACATGAGAACATCCCGGGGAAGGCGGAAGCTTGGAAGAAAGAGTCTGTCTGGGAAAGGGCAGACCAGGCTAAGGTGAAGAGTGTCAGGGTGCTTCTCAAGGTTTTGGTGGCTCCAGGTCTCATTTAGCCTTCATCTACCCCTTCTGACTGCTGGAATGAGAAGGGGCTTGGGGTTAACCAGCAGATACCCAGCCATTCGTTTGTTATAATACCTTGCACTTCTGTAGCCCCTTCAAAGCATGCCAAGACCTGAAAGTGCTTTGCAAACAGTGCACAATCCTGTGGCTCAGGGAAGCATTATTACTCCCTGTGTCGAGGTGCAAGAACTGAGGCACAGGGACATTAACACTGAAATTTTCAAACATGGGTTCCTAAAATGAGGCACCTAAACCCATACTTAGCATATAAATGAAATGTGCAGATTTTAAAAGCTCTAGTGGGCTGATTTTGAATCTGTTATGTCATGCAGAACATAACAGCATGATCCCAGGGGGGTGGGTAGAAAGGATCACTGCTCCATGGATTGGCATGTACATAGAATACATTAACTTTCACTTTGAAATCTCTTACTGTACTGGATCCTAATTATCCTTCCAAACTTCCAGCTTCATCTGGCCAAAACTTGGGGGGGTTCGGTTAACAAGATATTTCAGTATTTTGGAATTTGCTTTCAAAGTGCAAATTTTAGCAGACTATCTTGCAAACCAAAGATCCTGGAAAATTTGGTTTGGGAACACTGAAACATGTTCCTGAAAGGGGATAAGTGAAATTGACGTTCTTGACTGTGTCACATATGTTATTCATTGAATCATGGTTGCTATTCCAGCCAGGGCTCTCTGCTGCAGAACTGTGGACCCTGGAACACTGGCAGCTTTCCAATGTAACCTGCTTGTGTTTTGACTGAAGTTTTGTGTCGAATTTGTAATAGATTCAGCAAAACATCTTGCTTCAATGAATTCATCAGAAAATTTCTGACCAGCCCTACTGTCAGCACCATAGGTGCCAACTCCATGGGTGCTCTGGGGCTGGAGCACCCATGGGGGAAAAAAATTGTGGGTGCTCAGCCTCCGATCACTGCCTCCCCATCCCTCCCAGCGCCTCCCGCCTGCCACGATCAGCTGTTCAGCCATGCAGGAGATGCTGGGGGGAGGGGGCGGAGTGAGGGCAGGGGGTTGGAGCAGGGGTGGGAAGAGGCAGGGCGGGGTGGGGCCTTGGGAAGGGATGAAGTGGAGGCGGGGCTTGGGTTGGAGCTGGGAGGTCGAATACCCCCCCTGGCAAATCACAAAGTCTGCGCCTATGGTCAGCACCTAATGGGAACACAGTTTTTGGTTCTCTGGTTATAGAAGGACTAGAGAGGTAGTGGTATGGTTCTTATTTTTGCCTCTGCTACCCTGGATGTTTGAATTTATTCAAACTAGAAACAAGGCACCCATTTTTAACATTGAGGGTGATTAACCACTGCAATAAACTAACCAAGGGATTGCTGGATATGCCATATCGTGATATCTTCAGATCAAGACTGAATGCCTTTCTGGAAGATATGTTTTAGCCAAGCTCAAGTTTTTGGGCTCAGTACAGTGAAATTCTATGGCCTGCATTGTATACAGGACATCAAAGTAAATGATCTAATGGGTCCTTCTGGCCTTCAAAATCTATAAATGCCTTCACGTTACATCTAAGAACTGCCGTGGAACTGGGCTTTTTTTTTTTAAAAAATACTATTTTTTATTATATCACAAACATTTTCCCCTGGATCTTTCAATAGATGTTAGTGTGTTAACTGATGTGACTCTCATGGGTCTCCTGTTTACTTCAGTGGGAGTTTTGACCATCTGAGGATGGCCAGTTCCGTTGCTTAGAATCTAACTTTTGTGTGTTTGCAATTTGAGGAAGTGCCTAGCATGGCAAATCCAAGCTAGATAAATAAGATACATAAATCTTATAGGGCCATATTCAAGCCTGGTGAAGAATTCTGTCTGGGCACTATATGGCTCACATCACCACAGCACCCCACAACAACACCCCTGTTGATGTAGGGAAGTTCTATCCTCATGTCACTGATGGGGAAACTCCAGAAGAGGGTAGAATAAATGACTTGCCTAAGGTCACACAGGAAATATGTGATGGAGCTAGGAATTGGTCCCAGGTCTCTTGAGTACCAGTCTAGTGTCCTATCCACTAGACCAGCCTTTCTACCCTGGATGGTGCTTCAGTGAAATTGCACCACTAATACCAGTTCTGAATTTGGCACATAGACTTTAAAATAAACTAATAAACCAAGCCATCATGATGTCTGTTCAGAGATAATGCTGACACTCAATCTTTGAGCATCATGGATGTGAAAATAACTGCTGAGACAACCTCCCATTATTATGCAGCTTTTGCAGATTCTGCTCAGAATAAACAGAAGCACTTTTAAAAGATTATTAATTATCCTTCCCCTGACAAATACTCGGTAGGAAAACCATTAGTGGCTGTCCGGGTGAACTCTCGGTTTCTGGAGCAGTGTCATTGTTTTCTGCTTTTTCATTTTCTTTGCAGATCTGAAACCCTGGGTGTCGAATTTCACCTATCCAGGTGTACAAGACTTTTCTCAGCTCGCACTGGATGCCAACAGGAATCAGCTCGTTGTGGGAGCAAGGTAAAGATAATCTTGTAATTAGACCAGAATTGCAGTTCAAGCTCTTTCCCTGCAGGTTACTGGCTTCAGGGTAGATTGTCTGCCTGTCTGTCTCTCAAAGAGAGGGCTGTAATTATAGAGGGATTTTAGAATCTCAATATAATTGTAAAGAATTGAAATCATGACTTTTTTTAAACCATCTGAAATGCAATTAAAATGAAAGAGGAAGCTGCTGTCTCCCAGGGAATAACAGATGTTAGAAAAGTTCTGGTAGGCCAGTGTAGTCCATCGCTCTGCCAATACAGGATTGAGCCCTATGGTTTATTTATCGGTGGTTTGTCTAGTCAAGTTTTCTAGCTATACCATGTTCATTATTGAAAAGGCTCCCATCTCTCTGCAATGCCATAACTGGAACAATTGTCTTTTACTTTCAACTCTTTTCCCCCGTTGGCAGAGTTCAAATTTAACCCTGCTGTGCAGCGTTCCTTGTGGATGTTTTGCTTTTATTAACTAAGAATATATTTCCACAACCAGAAAATCTGAAATCTAAGAGTAATAGGTAACAAATCAGTGGCAGCATCTTGCAGATTGGTGTCACGTAATGAGATATGCGTGTCTGTGTTAAAAGTAATTACAGACAAAAGCGTTGCAGCGGCAAGACTGCCAGGGAAGAGGTTATTCCAAATACTGGAGCAAAGAATAGGCAGATTGGAACACACTGTTCTTCTGCCAGAGTTATACAGATGGTGAATGGATTGGGCAGAACAGCCCGAGTTAGCTGCTCAAAAATAAATGGGTTTTATGAAGGAGGCAACCTAAATTTCCTAATTCAATGAATGGGCAAGAGATGCATGTAGTGTTTTAGATGGCTGAGGTGAAAAGTGAGAGTGGTAAATTAAAAGCAACTGTTTCAACCTTCAGTGTCCGCATGTGATGGCCCTGCTGCCTTTTGGTCCAGAAGGGGTAACCTGGGGAAGGGGATAAAGGGCTTTGTGGAGGACGTTTACTGCCCTACCAAGTATGTGACAGAGCCGTTTGAGATGTGCTAGCTCAAGGTTATCTCATTACCTGTTGGGCAGTGGCAGGAGCAGCTAAGGAGAGTTGATTGTAAAGACCCAACTCAGACTAAAGCCAACATTTGCACTGTACAAGAACTTGCTGACTAGAGGAGAATAAAAGCTTTAAAAGGGGGATAGTTGAGACCCTGTGAGACAATCTGCATGGCTACAAACTGAAGTGTAGCAGCTTGGCCGAAAAAAGGATGGTGCAAATGGAGACATGCAGAAAGACTGGGAAACCCAAAGGGAAACCTATAACTTCCCCGAGAAGGAAGCTGCAGGGAATGTCACTCTGGGGAGATAGCCTGCTGGAACTGTGGATGGTGAGAAGCATCTATAAGGAGACTGTCCTTTTGCAGCAAGTTGAGGTGCTGCTATGGAAAAGCAGCCAGAAAGCATCATGACAAGAAGTCTCCATTGTTCAGCCTGCCCAGGGGATGGCCAGCTCCAGCAGGAGCTATAAAATGTCTGTCCCTTGTGGAATTCACATGGGCTCTGAAGCGCAGAAGTTGTTTCCATAAACAGACATTGCAGAAGAGGCCATTGGTAGTAAGGAAGTGACTGAGCCCTGTTAAAGGGCTGTAAACTGGCAAGCAGAGAGGGCCTGGTTTTGTGAGACTGTTGGCCACTGTGATATGGTCTGATGCCCTTCGTTTGATCCAGGACTGTGCAGCTGACAGTGATGGAGGCCTGGGTGCTTTGTAGGGGAGTGATTAAGAGCTGTTCTGAATATGCCTATTAGTGTTTGGCAAAGAAGCAACTCAATGTTTTAAAGGAAGGTAGACCAGGACATGAATTAGAAATGCTTTTTCTGGATCAGGTCAAAAGAACTGCTTCTGAGTATCAAAGGGGAGAAGATATATATTAAAAAAGCCTCCTTTGGAGGGGTCAGATCACTGGTAAACAGGTGGCATGGCACCTGGGTACTCCCAATGCCAGCAAACACTGATCACAGGGCCTTGGTAAAGTATGAACAAAAAATGATTGTGTACTAGCTAAGCTGAAGGCCTAGAGTCTGGATGGAGGCCCCAGAAGAGTTACCTAAGTTCCACATATTTCTGTAAGGTTGAGATTGCAAATAAGTTCGGAGATCCTTAGCCTGCAGGTCTGGCACCCTGAGTTGATTGAAACTCTCTGGAGAGCCCTGGAGCCTGGTAGCTTAGTACCTCAGATAGCAGCCTCTGAGCAGACTTTTGGCTGAATATAGGCTTTTACCTGCGTAGCTGGCAGAAAGTTCCAAATAGTGCTGTCAAACTGTGCCACTTGGGAAACATCACTTCCAGCCCCAGGGCCTCTTCAGTTGTATCCAGAGTGTGGCTGCCATCGAACCATAAAATGAATAAGTGCTACCATCTGACGGTGCAAAAGGAGTTAGCGGCTGTGATTGCAGAGCCATTGGCTATTATCTTTGAAAACTCATGGCAATCTGGGGAGGTCCCGGATGACTGGAAAAAGGCTAATGTAGTGCCCATCTTTAAAAAAGGGAAGGAGGAGGATCCGGGGAACTACAGGCCAGTCAGCCTCACCTCAGTCCCTGGAAAAATCATGGAGCAGGTCCTCAAGGAATCAATTCTGAAGCACTTAGAGGAGAGGAAAGTGATCAGGAACAGTCAGCATGGATTCACCAAGGGCAAGTCGTACCTAACTAACGTAATTGCCTTCTATGAGGAGATAACTGGCTTTGTGGATGAGAGGAAAGCAGTGGACGTGTTATTCCTTGCCTTTAGCAAAGCTTTTGATACAGTCTCCCACAGTATTCTTGCCCGCAAGTTAAAGAAGTATGGGCTGGATGAATGGACTATAAAGTGGATAGAAAGCTGGCTAGATCATCGGGCTCAACGGGTAGTGATCAATGGCTCCATGTCTAGTTGGCAGCCGGTATCAAGCGGAGTGCCCCAAGGGTCGGTCCTGGGGCTGGTTTTGTTCAATATCTTCATTAATGACCTGGAGGATGGCATGGACTGCACTCTCAGCTAGTTTGCAGATGACACTAAACTGGGAGAAGTGGTAGATAGGCTGGAGGGTTAGGGATAGGATACAGAGGGACCTAGACAAATTAGAGGATTGGGCCAAAAGAAATCTGATGAGGTTCAACAAGGACAAGTGCAGAGTCCTGCACTTAGGACGGAAGAATCTCATGCACTGCTACAGACTAGGGACCGAATGGCTAGGAATCAGTTCTTCAGAAAAGGACCTAGGGGTTACGGTGGACGAGAAGCTGGATATGAGTCAACAGTGTGCCCTTGTTGCCAAGAAGGCTAATGGCATTTTGGGCTGTATAAGTAGCGGCATTGCCAGCAGATCGAGGGATGTGATCATTCCCCTCTATTTGGCATTGGTGAGGCCTCATTTGGAGTACTGTGTCCAGTTTTGGGCCCCACACTACAAGAAGGATGTGGAAAAATTGGAAAGAGTCCAGCGGAGGGCAACAAAAATGATTAGGAGGCTGGAGCACATGACTTATGAGGAGAGACTGAGGGAACTGGGATTGTTTAGTCTACAGAAGAGAAGAATGAGGAGGGATTTGATAGCTGCTTTCAACTACCTGAAAGGGGGTTCCAAAGAGGATGGATCTAGACTGTTCTCAGTGGTACCAGATGATAGAACAAGGAGTAATGGTCTCAAGTTGCAGTGGGGGAAGATTTAGTTTGGATATTAGGAATAACTTTTTCACTGGGAGGGTGGTGAAGCACTGGAATGGGTTACCTAGGGGTGGAATCTCCTTTAAGGTTTTTAAGGTCAGGCTTGACAAAGCCCTGGCTGGGATGATTTAGTTGGGAATTGGTCCTGCTTTGAGCAGGGGGTTGGACTAGATGACCTCCTGAGGTCCCTTCCAACCCTGCTATTCTATGATTCTATACCAGATTATGTTGCATGGGCAGAAATTCATTGCAAACCAGGAAACTGGGACTGTGGCAAAGTCCTGGTCTGGGAGTTTATATTCATGTTTGGCATACCTAGGAAGACACAGAATGTCAGATCATAAGTATGGGAGTCTGTCAAAACTACTTCCTATTGTCATAGTATCTGGGTACTCACGATCTCTTATCCTCGCAGTCCCCTTTTGGGGTAGGGAGATGCTATGATCCCATTATTTAGATGGAGAATTGAGGCACAGAGAGACTAAGTGACTTGTCCAAGCTCACAGAGGAAGTCTGTGGCAGAGCGGGGTCTTGAATCAAATCTTCAGAGTTCTAATCTCGTATTTTAACCACTGGACCATCCTTGTCAAAGATGTTGAGGAGCCACAGATCTCATTGACTTCAACTGTGGGTGCTCAGCTGCTCTGAAAATCAGGTAGTGTGTGCTCACGTAGAAATTAAAACACAACAAACTTGTTCTCGCCCACAATCTGATGGGTACGTTGAGAGGTTGAATAGCACGTCGACTATCAAGCTAGCAACAGGGACAAGATGTGCAGTCCTTAGTTCACCTCTGAATCTGATCCAATATTTCTCTGAGAGTGTGACTGAGATGAGTTACTGCCATTTGTTATGATGGCTTACATTCATATCACTCAGCCTCCTGCTGGCTTTGCCCCCTACCAAGTCATCTGTGGCTGAGAAATTACTTTGCCAGTTGAAGTATTCATGGGAATGTGATCAAGCAAGGAGCATGAGAGTGTGTCTGATTATATTGCTTGTAGGAGGGTATCTGAAATCTGTTGCAGAAGCTGGAAAGAAACTCAGAAAAGCAAATAACCTCCACTCTTACCATGTTAAGTTTATTGAAGAACAAAAGAAATGGTCTGATTTAAAAGCTGCATCCCAGTGTTGGAAATTAAACAAGTCTGGTAATGTGCGAAAGAAGGACTCTCCTTCAGAATTTACAGAGAAATTCAAAAGGCCATTGAAATTTTTTTAAAGAAACTGCCTGATCTTCTCTATGAGAAAGAACATGGCAAAGTGTGAGAAATGTATGAGTAGACATTACTGCCGGTTAAAACCTTAATTAGGGGTGCATGGAGTTTCTTTACAGGGGGAACAAACGTGATTTAAAGTGCAGGCTTTAATCAATAGAGCTTTACATGGGTTGATCCTCAGGTAGTTCAGAGGTAGACTTACCTTTCATATTAGAGAGACAAAGTGGGCGAGGTAATATCTTTTATTGTACCAACTTCTGTTGGTGAAAGACGCAAGCTTTTGAGATACATGGGCTTCCCTCTTATATGGTATTTTGCTAGCTGGAATTCGCTCAGGCACTCAGATAGCAGCTCCTAGGTTACATGTGAAGGTGCTAGAGACCTTCCAGGGGAGAGGTCCCAAGAGTCTGAATTTGCTGGCTTCACATCATGCTCCAAGTGTTAGCAGTCTCTCCGGCTATCTGTTGAGGAGAAGGAGGTGGAAGAAAATTTTTTTTCAATTTGTGGCTTCTGGGATCTTTGAACACTGGCCCAGTTTGCTCAGTGTATAATTTTTTTCTGTGTAAAGTTTGTACATTTACCTAGCATTCAACATGGGCATTTTGATTACCTCATAATAAATAGAACATAGAATCAAACAAACAGACTTAGGATGCTGGTGCTAGCCAGTGCGCACAAGCAGTTGCTGCTGTAATTGAACAAATAAGAGGTGGAGTTCCAGGAGTTGAAGCTGTGACAATGGGCATTTTAGCCCATTTTTTCCTTTCATTAGCAATGGAAACAAATGTTCCTCAATTATAACTTCAGGGTGGCACCATCTGCATTTCTGCCAAACAGCCTGTTTAATCGAGTACCTAATCTTATAACATTCCATCACCATGGTATCCACACACGAGGGTCTCAGTTAGCTCAAGACATAGTCTCACAGACAGCACTGTGTGAAAGACCATCTCAGCACAATGTGGGTTCTATGCAGATCATCTTAACCTCACAAATGAGGGCTAGATTGCAAATGTGCCTTACACTTCAGATAAAATGAATGTCAGTGATACCCCATCACAAAATAAATCACCCATGAGAGACACTTGCTTCTAATAGCCCATACAGGATAATTAAGTTAAAAAATTATGTTCCAGAGACTTGGGTACAAGCAAACACAAGGTCATGATGTTTTTCTGAAAGCTCTAGAGCAGTGGTTTTCAACCTGAGGGTCCACAGACTATGTCTAAGGGGTCTGCGAAAGGTGACTGAAAATAAAGTTTCAGATCCTAGAAAAGGCATTCTGTTTTTTTTTGATCAAAGTATGTGAATACCCCCACCTACAGGTCAAAACCCAGAAGCCCACAATTTAGTGCCCTTTCTCACACTGCGTCAAGTGCTGTGCCAAGCCCGTGCAACATTTACTGTTGAATTCTGTTCAGTCAGTTTTCAGTTTAAGACTTCTTATGATAGGCGTCTGTGGACCACAGGTTAAATTTCCATCTCCATTCAAAATTTGTTAGGGGTCCACGAATGAAAAAAGATTGAAAACCACTGCTCTAGAGAAACAACAACACGGCTACCCCCTGATACTTGCTCTCGAGAGTGGCCAACTGGATGATCCCTGGGAGGAAGGAGCAGCACGGCAGTGGCCGTTGTGCTTGTTGAAGGCAGCGTCTGACATTAATTACACTGATATTCCTAGCACAAACTTCAGCTGACGGAACGGCTTCCCGTTGAGAAAAACATACCCCAGCAATTGGCTAACCCAGGTTTCTTTCTAATGCACTCCTCTCAAAACCACTGCGTGGCGCTGCAGAGCAGTTTTTAACCTTGTGTTAATGGAGTTGTTCTCTTTGGCTGTGGTGTAAAGTTTGTGATATAGCAGTTTTATATGGATAGTTCAACCTAAAGTGATTCTTTCTCCATCTGCTTAAAAGTTAAACATAAAGTTTCTGTGCAGTTCAAAGGGCATAAGGAACTCAGCAGCAGCAGAGAAAGTGGGTTGGTCAACAGTGAACCGGCATCACCAGCCCCGCATGCCTTCATTTGCATATAGAGAACATAGAGATCATCTGGAGTTTTAGGGGAAAACAGAAAAAGTTAAATAAGGATATTTGGCTAAGTGATGATGATGTTTAAGGAGGTGGGAGGGACTACCAAAAAAGATGTGAATAATGTAAACACCTAAGAGGAATTATTTAAGATGGCACAACAGAGTGTAACTAAAAGTAATACAGTGATATGTAAGAAAGACTTGCTGACAGTGAGATGCATTAGGATGTGGAATAGTCTCCCTAAGAAAGTAGTCAAAGCTCTATAGTTTGAATTTATTACAGCTTGCTTGGGCAATGCGTGGGAGAATATTGTAACCTGTCAGAGGGATGGAATAGATAACCTAATAACCCGAGCTGGTCGGGTAAAAGTATCATGGAAGTTTTTGTGATTCTTTCCCCCCCACCCCTTGCCAAATATGAGATTTTGGAAAAAAAAATTCAGCTAGCTCTGTAGTTGTGTGAAAAAGAGAGTGCAAATTCCACTAACAATTTCATTGAAATGTTCCCTATTTTGTTTTTCATTCATTGCTACTGCTAAGGCATATCCACACCGAATTTCTGTGCTGTTCTGATTTCTCAGAATACTATTTTTATCCTTTTATTTTTAACCTTCTATTAGACAGAACCAGAACTGCTCAACTGCATGTTATAAGCCCTATAGTGCTTTGGCTGATGGCAATTCTCCCATGGCTGGCCGGGCGCCTGTGTTTTTGGAGTCAGAAGAATCTGAGATTTCACCTTCACTGCCAGTGTGAGGGACCAAATGGCCATGATGAGTGGCACAGTGACAAACATGAAGGCCTAGTGGGCTCCTTTCTTAATTGAGACAGCTGATTAATCGGAATGATATGCTGCCTGCAAGACAATCCCAGCTAAGAGAACTCTACAGTAGCTCTGCCTAGATTCATCACAGAGAATCGTTGCTAAGGGAAAAGCAGTTACTCGTAACTGCATCATATTACTGTGTGCCATTTAGTACAGTTCTCTGCTGAGCAACTATTGATTTTTAAGAAAGAATGATGTTCTAGACAAGTTTTTCTTCAGTAGAAACGAAATTACTGGCCAATGAGATTACAAGCTGCAAGGGAGATGTTGGCAGATCAACTTTTCTCCAGCATCCATATGCTGGTCCCTGTAAATGAATCAGTAGAGTAGTGTTTGCATCACTTGATGAAGCAGGCATGTAATCAACCCTTTCTGAGTAAGAAGCCTGGAATCATCTGTCCGTGTTCTGGGCTTCTTCAGATGACAACTTCAGAGGTGTACATAGCCCTTTAGAAGTGCAAACCACATCTGGGCCTCAGTGGGGACATTGTGGGCCAGTCTAGCATGAGATTTGGCCATCAGGACACCTGTGTATGTATTCTGATTCTGTTGCTGCCTTGCTGTGTGCTCTTGGGCGGGTCATTAACCTTTCTGTGGCTCCTTTTCTCCCATCTGCAAAAGGGGTTGTGAAACACGACTAAGTTATGTTTGCCGTGTGCTATAGAAATACAAAGTATTCTTTAGGCCTATAGCTCCACAATGTAAGGGACTAGGGCAGTTTGACTTAGCAGTCACAGCTGGGCTCAGGTCCCACCAGGGACAGTAGTCATCAAGTAGGATTTGGAGGAATCGCAAGACCCAGGTCCTGTAAGGAAGTGTCAGGATCAGAGTCAGGCTGGAGTTGGAGACCGGAGATCAGACAAAGTCTGGCATTGCAACAGGCCAAAATCTGTGTGACTGCCTAGACAACTTCCTGGGGTTAAATAGGATGCTTGGCCAGTCAGAGGGCCATAAGGTACCATCACGCTGAGTCTCTTGGATGGTACTTCTTACGGCGCCTACTCTCCACAGTGATCCCCGGCTGTGTCTCTGCATGGCATCCTGTTGGCAGCGTGGGAATATCAGCTGTCCCGGGCTCTGCAGGCCTGGGTTCTAGTCCCCAGATCCTTACAGAAGTAGGCAGAGAAGTCAGGAGTTCCAGCTTCCAGCCTTGCATTCCTAAACCATGTGGCTTCTAGCAAAATGCCAAAGCGAGGTGTTAGGATTTGTCTCACACCTCCGTCTGTATCTTGTTTTTATCTTGTCTGCTGTACCCAGTTCTGGTAACTACTGTAGTATATTATTGTAGCACCTTGGAGCCCCTTTCATGGTCCAGGACCCCACTATGCCAGGTGTTGTACAAATACAGAAAATTCCTTCCCAGAGTTACATCCTGAAGTCTCTAGTTTCTCAGATCACATGTCAGAATGCTTATAAGCCAGGGATGGCTTTAAACTTCCCTCATCTAGGAGGATCAGTCTGTATCAGTGAGCTGGGTGGCCCCAAAAGGCGAGAATGACACCTCTCTCTCCACCTCCACATTCCTCCCCCCACAAGCCATGCTTCTAATTGTGAATTAACATTATCTGCCTCTGTGCGTCCCAACTAGCCACCAGCGCTGGAAAAATTTGTGGCTTTGCAGTCTTCAGCAGAGGTCATTCTGAAGCACAGCTGAGTTACTCTGGTTTTTAGAGAAAGACGGTAAATACAGATGAAAACAAGATGTGAAAATGAACTACCACATTTAAAAGTAATGGAAGCCTGACTCTCTGTTCTCTGGCACCATTTTAAACTGTTATAACACCACTGACTCTGCTCGAGCTGCTCCTGATTTATAGCAGCATAAGTGAGCTCAGGATCAGGATTTCTTTTCATTAGAAGGAAGATTTATTTTAATCAGTAGGCACCGTGCTGACAGATTTGGTGACTGAAAAAAGAGAGGGCTTTGCAGAGAGCAGAGTACACATCTGTTTGTAGACTGGTGTGCCTGAAAGTATATTGTAAAATACTTATAAACCCTCTAGAGGAGATCTCGGCTTTTGTTCCACATCACGTTAAATGGCGTCTCATTAGAAATGCCCAGTTTCTCTTTCAGCTGCATTGCTCAGTGCTTTGGAGCCCTCCATAAAATTCTTTCAAGGCAAGGCAGTTTTGGAGGGAGAATGTGGTAACGTGTTACAAAGTTCAGCCAGGGTGCGCTTGGCCAAGTGAGATGGCTACTCAGTAAGCAGATTTGACTGTGGAATGTTATTGGAAGGAGAATGAAGTGGATATGTTTTTTCCACTCTTTAAGATGCATCAAGACTGTTCCCTTTCTGTAACAGCTCATGCTATGTGGTGGTAGGCACGAGGAGCATGTAGTCATTTTCAGGCCAGCCAATTAATAAATACTTCTATCTATAGGATTTGTACTACAATGAAGCTCTGAGAAACCTGCAAATAAACAGGATTTAGGTCCAGATTGCGGAGAGCATTCTTGTTCAGAAAAGTACGTAAGCACGTGGCTAAATTCCATTGATGTGAATAGGATTTAAGCATGGGTTTATAGTTAAGCATGTGCTTAAGTGCTTTCATGAATTGGGGACTTAGAGAAAAAGCATGATCTTACTACGAATACATACATTGTCTTGCACGATGGGACCCCAGTCTTGGTTGAGGCTGCTGGGTGCTGACGTAATACAAGAAATAAGAA
>NC_048308.1:8888493-9003493 GCF_013100865.1 Trachemys scripta elegans | reverse complement strand
TTGCAGAATTTTTCATTTTTTTTTGGTGCAGAATTCCCCCCAGGAGTAACATTAGTGTGAAGAGTCGAGAAGATAATTGTGTGAACTTTAGTATCCTTGCCTGATGGAAGGTTGTGTGCCACCTGACCACAGCTCACAGCTGATGCATATGTGCATGCGCCACGTAGTGATCTCTGCAAAGATGGACTCTGCTTTTCTTTAAATAGACTCTGTTCTTTCTGCAGCTCTTTTGGGTGCAAGGAAAACCATCTCCTTTGAATATGCCTCTTCCTTTAAAAGTTTTGGGTTGAATCTGTTCCACTGGGGGCGCGGGGGGGGGGAGGGGGGAATCTAATATTAGAAGTTTATCACTCAGTCAAACCACCCCGTGTTTCACAGGACTAAAACAAGGAGCTGGAATCTGTGTTATAAGACTTCCAAAATCAATGCATTTAAATAGCATGCTTAACAACAGGATACCAGCTCCGAGCCAGTTATCATGAGAACTCCTTCCTCGGGGTGTTATAAGACTTGAGGCCCTGTGACATGCTTTAACACCTTCAGGAGCAGGATTATTTCATGATACCTTACACACCAGAGCTGCATTATTATTTTTGTTAAATTAGCATGCGCTTTCCTAAGGGATCCAAGAAAAATCAGCTGTTGGATCAAAATTTCCAGTTTGAGCGATTGCATAGCTGTGTGTAACCAGGGCGAAAGTATAACACAGGACTTACCGGTACAGAGGCCGGCACCTTGGGCGGAAGGGGCGGGGCCTCAGGCGGAAGGGGTGAGGCTGGGGGTCAACATCCCCCAGCCAGCCCATCCGCTCTGCCTGGCCTGCACCGCCCGGGGCTCCAACAGGGGTTTAAAGGGCCCAGGGCTCCAGCCGCCGCTGCCAGAGCCCCAGGCCCTTTTAAATCACTGGCCCCGGGGCAGCTGCTCCTTTTGCTCCTCCTGTCGGTGGCCAGGGAGGAGTGAGGGGGGAAACGACGTTAAAGCGCTGCTGTACCTGCACTTTAAGCAGGATCCTTAAAGCGGTGACGTGGCAGCACTTTAAAGTCAGCTGGGTACTGGCCACTGTACCAGCCCGTACCGCCTTACTTTCACCCCTGTGTGTAACCCTCGTGCCATGGGTCTGTGAAACATTTAATATTTGTTAAAGGGCTTCTCTACACAGCGTGGCAACGTGCACTACAACAATGTGATTTCTAAGTGCACTAACTTGTTGCGCACTAACTGGTCTGTGTAGACTCTGCTGGTTTTCACTAAAATTTCCCTAGCATGCTTTAACATCATGCTGTTTGAAACAGCACTGCAATACAGTGCACTGGGGAACTTCTAGTGTGAATGCAGCGTCCCGGTGCGGACCAGGTAGTGCACAACGTGTTAGCGTGCTGTGGCTGATGAGAAACAGTTTAACAACAGAATATCTGGGAGGTTATGCAGCTGTAAGAGAAGGGAAGGATGTTTTCAGTATACAAAAGAACTGCTGGATTTGGGGAGATGCTCTTAAGTGAGAACTTGGAAAGATACATTGGACACATTTTGCTAATAATAATAATAATAATTAATAATACCTAGCTCTTTTCATCAGTAGGTGAACAGAGTTGAGATTTCAAAGCTCTGTGCAAAGGAGGTCAGTGTCATTATCCCCAGGCTACAGATGGGGAAACTGAGGCAGAGGGCGGGAATTGGCTTCCCCAAGGTCTCTCCACAGGCCAGTGGCAGAGCTGGGACTAGAACCCAAGCATCCTGAATCCCAGACTAGTGCTCTGTTAGGCCACACTGCCTAAATACTTCTCAGGAAATCATTCATTTAGTATCGTCTGTGACATGCTTTGAGGGTCATTTAAGAGTCTCATGCTCCTCTGTCGGTTATTCCTGTGCACGTGAGTGGACGGGACCATTGTGATCATCTAATCTGACCTCCTGTATAACACAGGCCATACAACTTCCCCAAAATAAATGACCTATATTTTAGAAAAACATTCAATCTTGATTTAAAAATGGTCAGTGATGGAGAATCTGTCACAACCCTTGATAAATTGTTCCAGTGGTTAATTACCATGTCAAAAAGTTGTGCTTCATTTCCAGTCTGAATTTGTCTAGCTTCAGCTTCCAGCCACTGGATCACACTATATCTTTCTCTATTTATTATATTTATGATTGTACTATATTGAATGTATTCATTAGACATGGGTGGAAATGTGAATGCATTAAGTCAAGGTTATAAAGCATAAACACCTGCATAACACAAATGATTGTTTCCTTTTTTCTGTAATCTGAATCTTTCTTTTAGCTCTTCACACATCATGAAGGTGTCGTGGGGATGCCTAGGCCCTTTGCCTCCGATAGCCATCTGGCCATCCCCTTGCCCCCTTTAACAATTGGCAGCAAGAACTATCATGTCAGGACCCACCTGCCTCTGCCCCAGAATCCTCTTTGCTTGGAAAGATTCTACATCATGGCTTGGGTGTGGGGGCATGGGGAATTTCCACACGGACCACAGGTTCAGGCCACAGGCCCTTGCACTGATTTCGCTGCAAATTTTGTGTGTGTGGAGAACACCTAGCAGAATGCAGCTACCCTTTTCCCTGCTCTTCTGAGCTCAGGTCTGCAGATTCCATCTCATCCCCACTCCCAGAAGCAAACAGGAGTGTAGCAGCATAGGCCTTGGGCCAGCTGAAGATTTTGAATCAAGCCCCTAGTCGTTCAGGTTTCTTTGTACATCTCCATTAAAGGCTTTGGAAAGTTTGGCTACAAATTGGCTCTGAGTTTTGTTACAAAGTTCATGACAAGACAGGCAAAGGGAGGTTATTGTCCTGATGTGTTTGCCAGTGCTGAGGCCTCAGCAGAAGTATCATGTCCAGTTTTGGGTGCCACACTTTCAGAAAGATGTGGACAAATTGGAGAGAATCCAGAGGAGAAATAAGGTTTAGAAAACCAGACCTATGAGGAAATGTTACAGCAAAAACCCTGGATATATTTTGTCTTGAGAAAAGAGTGAGGGGGACCGGATAACACTCTTCAGATATGTTAAGGGCTGTTATAAAGAGGATGGGGATCAATTGTTCATGTCCACTGATGGTAGGACAAGAAGTAATCGGCTTACTCTGCAGCAAGGGAGATTGAGGTTAAAGATTAAGAAAATCTTTCTGACTGTAAGGATAGTGAAGCACTGGAATAGCCTTCCAAGAGAGGTTGTGGAATCCCCATCATTAGACATTTTTAAGAACAGGTTGAACAAACCCCTGTCAGGGATGGCTTAGGTTTAGTTGGCCCTGCCTTAGTGCCAGGGCCTGGACTAGATGACCTTTAGGGGTCCAGTCCAGCCCTACATTTCTGTGAAACAAGAGGCACCATTTTAGCATTTCTTTTTGTTCTTTCGGTGGATCACGTGGACACTTTTCTTGGAAAGCCTTGCTGCCTGTATAAATGCATAACCATACATTTTAGCCGAAAGTATATGATTTTTCCCTCACTTTCTTCTCCCCCGCCCTTCCTTTTTTAAAAAGTTCTCCTGAATCTAACAACTTTTTTTTATTTCTTCTTTCTCATGCAGGAACTACCTCTTCAGACTTAGTCTACACAATGTTTCTCTTATCCAGGTATGTCTGTTCACTTTTTACCCAATCGTTTTGCTTGACTCATTCATGAACGTGCTACTGGAATCGCTTGGTGTAAGCTGTCAATATGCATTCAGAGTGGCAGAGGGAAGAATTGGACTATTTGTTCTCACTGAGAAGATAATGTTAAAAGGGAGGGCATTCCAGTGCTTGGCCATTTGGATAACACTTCCTTGCTCTCCATTCTTGAGTGTTTTTGGTGGTGATGGGATGGGTGGGTGCTGAAAATATGACCTCTTAAAGAAACAAAGCAGGTAGCATGACTGATAACTGGTGCCGCTTAAATAAAACCATACAAAGAAATCTTTGGCTTTCCTTAGTGCAGATGTCAGCAGCTTGCAGGGATGGCTTTAATAGTTCTCGTCCATCACCGCTCTCTGCTTTTGTTGTGCCCGTGGGAGCATGGAATGCTGAGGAGCTGAATGTGTTACTAAAAACAAGATAGGACGTGCAGGCGTTCAGAGGCACAGCTGGTTGTAAATGTGTCACCCACCACCCAATGGTAGAGGAGGAGGCTTGTCTGCACTGGACTGAAAAGGCTTACAAACAGCCAATGGGATGAGCAAGATTTTCCCCCCCTCCAGCTTGAATCTGGAACTGAAAGGTGCAGCAAAAATTAATAATTAATTAATTACTTTTAAATTAACAGAGTGTCAGTAACAAATATGTTGGGGTATAGATTGTTTGTTTGTTTTCTGTAAGCACCAAAAAATGTGCCTTGCTCTTGTTAGACAGATCAAAATGTGGGCACCTACCCCCAAAGACTTTAGAGTCCAAGGCCTCATTATGGCATGTCACTCAGTGCGCCTGTTGACTTCCAAGGCGCCCTTGCCCACGTAGAGTCTGGCTAAAATGCTCTGACCAATGGGCAGTATTCATCATGGCTGGGCAAAGCACCTGCCACACCCTGTTCCCTTGCATGCGAGTCTCTTGACATTAAGTGTGGATGGAGGGCAGCATAGCTATTTAGCAGTTACACACTTAATTCCCGTGCATCTTCCTTTTTTATTCTATGAAGTACAAGTGACAGTGGAACGAACTCCAAAAGTGGACCTCATCTAACAGAACTTTCCCTTTCAAGGATGGTAGGCTACGTGTGCCAGAATAATTCCAATGGGATATAGAAGAGATGGGAGCCTAGTGGTGGTGGTGAAATAGTGTTTCTCTGTAGAGGGTTGATTCCCAGAGGGGCTATCACAGCCTGTTGTTCTGGTTACCCGCTGGGATCCCCTACATCCCGACCTGGTTGAGAGTCTCCTGCGGGCAGTACTGCAGGGGGGCTTCAACAATAGCTAGAGCTTTGTGCAGGCTTCCTGCACTGGGGTAGATTTCTTCCACAATGGCCTGCACGCTACACTGCCTAAAATTGAAAGCCCTCCTGTATGCAAGTGGAGGATGTGGTGGGATCTCTGATTAACATAACGAGCTTAGTTTGTTCCTGCTTTCTGGGTGTATCCGGCCATTTCTACAAAACTCTTTGCATGACAATGAGAGCATGGAATTATGCGGACACACGTGTTGGGAATGATGGAAACGATTGTTTCCAGACCTAGTGGTTGCCTAAGTAGCTACTTGGCTTGCATCCGTGAAGCACATAATGCTGCTCAGAGAACACCCCACCCCTCCATATACATCATTTTGAAGAAAAGAATAGACAATCAAGTCGAGAAATTAAGGGGATTCTAAGTTCAGTTCAATAGAAGGGGGAGGAAGGCAGGCAAAGTTTAGAAAATAACAAAATGGAGACTGTTTTGTGTTGAAGTGTTAGCAGCTCTTTTAAAATATAATCCGGATCCTACAGTTCGACATGTATTGGGAGGGTCTTTTCTCCTACCAGTGGATCTGATTCACTTCTCACTGGAACCCATGTTGCAGGCTGCCAGTGGCACCAAATCTGCCAGAAAGTGGGGATCGCGTGGTGCAAATCCCCACCCCATCCCTGCTTTGCTGAGATTGAACTGGGCAGCACTGCCCACCGAGTAGGAACTGTGTGCTGAGTAGGGGGCAGAGCCAGGACGTGCAGAAGAGCTCCTGATTCAGCGCCTCTTCTAGGCTAGCCTTTAATGGAGGGGATCTGATTGAGTACTAGTCTGAGCTTAAAACTGCCTTCCCTGCCACCCCCCATGGCCACAGCTGACTGTGGGTAAAGGGTGAGTGTAAATTTCAGTCACTCTGCACCCACAGACAAGAGTCAAGCCCCTTCAGTGCTTTTGCCACAAAGGAGGCTGATCTTAGTACACCTCTACCCCGATATAACGCCACCCGATATAACACGAATTCGGATATAACGCGTTAAAGCAGTGCTCCGGGGGGCGGGGCTGCGCGCTCCGGCGGATCAAATCAAGTTTGATATAACGCGGTTTCACCTATAATGGTAAGACTTTTTGGCTCCTGAGGACCGCATTATATCGAAGTAGAAGTCTAGTTTTTTTTTTTTTTTTTTTTTTTCCCCAATGAGCCTGGCAACACTGGAGCAATATCCTAGTGACACTGTTACCTGGCCCACTGACTTGGGTGCTTGAAAATCTCTCTCCTTCTGTAATGTTGTAGATTTAGTGGCCAGCTCTGATTAATGCAGCCTCCCTGCACCGTCTTTTCTCGACTCAGAAAATGAACATTTCCTACTGTTGAACAGGTGACAAAGTCACTCATCATATACATTACATTATTCACTGTTTCCATTCAAAGGAAATTCTTATGCCCTTGAAAATTCTGTAGTTACCATTAGAGCCTTGCGCGGATACAAATTTATATCTGCGGATGTGGATATCCGTGAATATAAAATTGTATCCGTGCAGGGCTCTAGCTGCTATTTCACAAGGCTAGAGTAAACCTTCTTGGTGCTGTTTGGTTTGGAAACTTGAAGGCCTTCTGGGACTTTGGTTTCTCTCTTTCCACATAGCTGGATTTTCAGTTTGCTGGCAGCTCTGAAAAATAGAAAAAACAAAAATTAAAATTGTTTCAACCTGAACTGAACACACAAAATCTGAAGAATTTCAGTGAATAGAAAAAGTTGAATTTTTTGTTGTGTCAAAACAAACTGCTTGGTGTATTTTCTGGGCACGTTTTACTGTAAAAACAAAGGAAATGAAATAAAACAGCCAGAGGAGGCAATGGCATTGCTGCAACTGTCTTCTTTCTGACCTGTAGTCCAGTGGTTGGGGCACTCAGCTGAGATGTGAGAGATCTGGGTTCAATTCCCCACTCTGCTGCTTGTGGAACAGGGGTTTAAACTTGGGTTTTCCACATTGTGGGGGAAGCACCCTAGCTTAGTTTGCTGTGGGTCTCTCTGTCTCTCCTATTGAAGCTGTTCCATTCTGGATACATATCTACATAAATAGTGAAGCAGGGATTTGAACTTGGTTCTCCCATAAGGCATTTTTCAGTGAATAAACTATTTGCGGGAGGAAAAAATTGCCCAGCTCTATTCCATACAGCATTGCAATGAATGCTTGTAAGCTCACAGCACAACAACAAAAATGTGCTATACCGACATGAGATTCAACCCATTTTAAATTGGAATAGAACATTACCCCCCAATACATAAAATATGAAGCTAGGATCTTGAAATTACAATTACAAAGACAAACTATAACACGTCTTGCCCATATGATGAAAACTTGTTTCGCATCCTTGTTTTCTGGGAGCACATTACTGGTATTGTTTGTGCAATGAAAGATGTCTCAACAATGAATGTTTCCTGATAAATAGGATAGGATTTTGGTGGCGGGTCGGGCATGGGTATGGGAAGGTTTTTGTGGGGTGTGTTTCAAGGGGGTGAGTGCAGGAGGATGCTGGTGGGGACACTTTGGGGAGGTAAGGGTAAGATATGGCAGGCTTTGGTGGGGAGGAGGACATGTTAAGGAGACAGTAAAGACTGTCCTTTCCTTTCTCTTCCTCTGCGTTCACTCTCAGCTCTTTATCTTCTGTCCCTTCTCCAGAGTAGGTTGTTTTGGTCCCCTCTGTCCTGCCAGGATCCAAGGTTCACTTCTGGTTCGGGGTGGCTTTAGATTTTCATTGGAAGTTAAACATTCCCTTCCCCTGTTTGCCCCTCCAAGAGCTGCAGCACCGGGCCTGTGCTTGAGAACCAGGAAGCAAAATGGATTAGAAACAAAGGGGAAACTATTCTTGTCCTACCCAAGCTGAGAGAAATGAAAAATGTTAACAGTATGTGCTAATGGCCAACAGTGAGCTGGGGCCAAGATATTGCAGGAATCACTAATGATTTTGGGTGTCTCAATGTTTTGGTGCCTATCTTAATGAAAATGAACTTCCAGGAGACAAGTTCTCTCAACTTTCTGAAAATCAGTCCCTTTAAGGTACCTCAAGTTGGATACCTAAAAACATTAGTCACTATTGAAAATCTTGTAGATTTTTAAAATTCTGGCAAAACTCCGGAAATTCGCCTTTAAAACATACAGGTTTTTTTAAATCTGCTAATGTCCCTTTAACATGAAATCCATACATCTTCCTTTTCCACCCTGAAAGCAGCTCTCACGTAAGCATTATGTTTCATAAATATTGGGCATTTTTTAAACCTAGGCAATGATATGCATGTATAGCACACACTGTTCAATTATGCAAGAGCCAGGAACAGGGTTACCCTCTAATCCCCAGCTTTAACAGAGAGGCCAGTAAGGGGGCTATTTATACTAGACTTCACAATTAATAGATTAGGTGGAAAGTGTCAGTTTAAAAACAAAATCTTCATGGCACGTTTAAAAAAATACACTGGGCTAATTTGGGCCTCTTAAAAGGACTAAACAAGGACATTTGCCAGCATATATAAAATCACTCTGCCTGGCACACATTTCCCACTAGACCCTGAGTACTGAATACCCCCAGGTCCTACTGACTTCATTGAGAATACTCACAACTAGAGCTGGGGGAATAACTGATTTTTCGGTTCACTGGCAGTTCAGGGAGGTGGGGAGTGGGAATTGTTTTGACCTGAACTGAAATGGAAAACTTCTGAAATTTTCAGTGTATCTAGAAAGTCGATTGGTCATCGAATGAAACTTGGCTTGACCTGACACGTTTTGTTCCTTGGTATTTTTAAAGGGGCTAGATTAACAAAGTGGGAAGGGAGGTGAGGCTGTGACTGCTGCCACCTATAACTTTAGCCTGGTGGTTAGGCTACTCACCCATGATGTGGGAGACCCATTTTCAATCCCCCTCTCTGCCTGATGGGGAGCAGGGGTTTGAATTTGGGTGTCCTACCTCCCAAGAGAGCGCCCTAATCACAGGGTTTTGGGGGATTCTGGAGGCAGGGCTCTCTGTCTCTCCTGTTGATGCTATTCCACTGTGTATAAAATACTTGAATAGTCATTGGGGGCAGAGGGAGGGAGAGAAAGAAATATATGACTCTGTACCATGGTAGTTAGGACTCTCACGTGTTAGACCCAAGTTCAAGTCCTCCTCAGATGACTATTCAAGAATAACCTGTTCATCCAAACCATTTTGCCCAGCTCGGCTCACAGCACTGCAGGGTATGAGCGCATCATGTATATTGATGACATTATTTCATGAAGGCAACTTTAAAACTGTTTCAAGAATACTTGCTCCTTTTATAAAAGGGTGCCATTAAAAAAATAGGGAGTTGAGCCATAAAGTATTTACCTATTAAATGGCAAAATAAATACCTGGTCCAGACTTGCAGAATGGAGGCCCTTACTCATACCGAGAAAAAAAGCATCTTAGTAACAACATTGTCTTTAGTGGCTTATCTGTGGAGTAAGGTACTTTTCAGTGTGAGTAAGAGTATCAGAATCTAGGCCTTAATTCAGTCCATCCCTCAAGCAGGTAAATATGGTACCTGTTCAGCAAAGCAGTTAGGTGCTTTTGAAAATTTTACCCTAAGTGAAAGTCAATGGGATGTATGCTCCTAAATCACTTAGGGGCTTTTGGAAATTTTACTTGTAAGAAAGTACTTACTTTCATCACGTGAGTTTGTCCCATTGACTTCAGTGCCTAAATCCCATTGACCATGTGCTCAAGCCCTTTTCTGAATAAGGGCCCAAGCCCATACGGCCTGATCCAAGACACTGACTTCAGTGGCATTTGGACCAGGCTGTAAAGGAGCAGGTCTGTGCAAAGCTCAAGTACAGAGGAAAAGCTGATATACATTTCTTTACTAGTTAAACTGCCCTTCTTAGCGATCAGTATTTCCATTGAGAGAAGGTACTTTACCCTGCTTCACTTTTTCTCTCTTAATCTGACAATCAGAAACAGCTGCACTTCCCAGAGCCAGCTCTTCAACTGAACTGCTCTTGCTACAGACACTCTCCCTCTGACACTTCTCTGTGGAGGGATCACTAACTCTAGGGCAAAACCACTGGTAAATCAATAGTACCTATCAACGGGTTGCAGTTAATGGTAATAAAATGTCTCCATCGGTCCTGAACATCTCTCCCTGCAACAGAATGAACAAGATTTGTATTTCTAGTCTTGAATCAAAAACAAGAATTAAACATATCCTGTTTGCTTTATTTCCTACTATTCGAGGCCTGACACTGCCTCCCTTACATATGTTGATTGGTACCTTACTCTGCAAGCAGTCCACATATTAAGGCACTACTCCAGTGTAAGTAGAGATGGCAGAATCTGACTTCCAGTATTTCCCTGGACAGTTGTATAAAAATTTATAAGCCTAACAAATGATGAATAGTGAATAATGCAGTTTTCAGTAGAAATTTACATCCAAATTTTCATTCATGTTAAAATTCATGGAACTTTAAGGGTTCAGAAACATTTTCATGAAGGACCAGTACTCAGCAGGATACTTGCAAATGATTACTGTGAGTGGTGGAATGATATTATTAAATTCAACTTGGGAGGTAGTGTTGCCTACTGGACAAACTACTGCACTGGGACATGCAGTCTGTTCCCAGCTCTGTCACTGGCCTGCTGAGCGACCTTGGGCAAGTCATTTCAGCTCCTTGTCACAGTTTCCCCATCTGTACAATGGGGATAATGATCCTTTGTAAAATGGTTTTAGAGCTACAGAAGAAAGGCCTATATAAGAGTAGCATTATTATTTTAATTTGTATTTATTTGCAAAAATATTTCCAAATCAGGGTTCTCCTCAGTATTCAACCTGCTGTAACTGAAACAACAGGAACCACAATTTTATATGATCTTGATGTAAAACCAGATTTGCTCAAAAGCAGGTCCAAGTTTCCTCCAAAGTCCACAAATTTTAGCAAACCTTTAATAGAATCTGGTCTGAGTTCCAGGTTTGTCATTCAACACAAAACGCAGATGAGTTTTGGACCTTTTTCATAGCTTTATTTACTAGTGAGGCTGCATTAAAATCCGTTGCATTTTGAAATTTTCAAGAATGTAACTTTTACAGAAGAAAATAGTTTTTAAGTTGAAGTTAACTGCAAGTGTTTTGAATATGGCTTGTCTGTTTCAGCTATTCAGTTACCACTGTGAGTGATGTGGTATAAATACCTAGATAAAACATTCATTTCTTATTTTTCAGGCACATCTAGTTATTTTTTTAAACATAATCAACACCTTATATAGTACAGCAGAAGCAAACCTCAATATGTGGATTATAGTTTAGTTATGAATGTCACATATTTTATCAGAATGATACATTTTTTATTAGCAGATTAACATATAAATCTATTCCTAAATTACCTACCATAGCTATACCTAAAATCCCTTACTCTCAGCCCAGAGTTCTAATGCCATTCCATAATAAATGGCTTATGTGACGGATGTACTGTGTGCTGAAGATCTGACAAATCTTGTTAGTATCTTGGACCTGTTTTTGAGCAAATCTGGTTTTCATCAAGATCATACGGAATTGTGGTTCCTTGTGTTTCAGTTATAGAAGATTGAATACTGAGGGAACCCTGATTCTTGTTGTCATTGTGTGTTTTGTTTTTTTTTTAAATCTGACATCTGTGCCCAAATCAAACCCTCCATCTGAATACACTCACCTTTCAAAAAATTTAGATCTGGACCTGAAAATTGAATTTCAGGTTCTTCCCAGATTTTATCCAAGAGGTTGCCGGAGCTTGTGGATTCTTGAAATCTAGGATGTAGAGGAAAATATGAGAAGTGTCAAAGTGTGTTTCTGGAGTCCGCATTCCTTTCTAAGGACTCCTTCCTCCAAACACTCACTACAGAGGTAAGGTCTCTATTCAGGAGTCCATCTGCGTTCTATAAAGCACTTAAACATGTACTTAACTTTAAACAGGTGCTCAAGTTCCTCTTGGACTTGCTTAAAGTTAAGAATATGGTGACATGCTTTGCTGAATATGGATGGACTTCAGGATATGCTTTAATGTTTTGCTAAATTGGGGTCATATTGCTTACCGCTGTGTGAAGCCTCATTGAAGTCAGTGCTCTCTGCGGTGTACTATTAGGGTGCAGTAAGAAGAGTTTGGAGGTTCACTTGCTGACACTGTGTTTGGACCACAACCCCACCTGATGTAAATCAGTGACGCTCCACTGCAGTCAACAGAGCTGCATTGATTTACGTCAGCTGAGGACCTAGCACTTGACCTTCATGTGTGAAAAGTGCAGCTTCTGTGATGTTTGTCAGCGGCTGGTTGTCAGCCCTCTTCCCAAATAACTTTTCAGGCGGCCATTCCCCACCCCTCACCTTGGAATGTAAACGGTGAAACAATTGCCAGGGCTTTGGGCTTTGTCAGCAAACATTTAGAGTAGGAGTCAAAAACTGAGAATTTAAGTAGCTGCTGAAGTCACTTACTGATAACTGTGGCATATTGGCTTTTTATTTGATAAAACCCTGTCAGGCATTTTATGTGTGGGGAATGAAGACTAATGTTCTTATTACTTGCAAGTTACAGCCAGGGCCATTAAACATGCTTTACACAGACCAGAAAAAATGCACCTCGCATTTGTTACAATCAGCATTGCCTCTGATTCCTTGTGCTGCAAAAGGATGTGGAGCATATTTTGGCTTTAGTTAGCTTATTTTTCTCCCTTTTGCTTCCCACTACTCTGATTCCAGGGTGCCCAGAAGTGTCGGTGTACTTGTGCTATGATTCTCCTCTTGCTCTGCACCAACATCAGTTCATTGTCTTTAGGGACTTACTCCTTATTTATGTTGGTGTTACTGGGCGAAGAATCAACATTCCACCAAAATTAACCTACTGGCAGAAGTTTGTTTATGTTTGCTTAGGGCAATATTTTTTTTCTTGGACTCAGTAATGAGAAGTTCTGTGAAAGCAGATGAAATGTTTGTTCCTAAAACCTGGCCAGAAATGAGCTGAAAATCCCTTGACACTGCTGAAAAAGTATTTCATGTTTGCTCCCCTTCTGCTAGTACTCCTGTGTGTTCTTCCATGACCTTTAGTAAAGGAGACAACATTATGTTCTTCCATACCAAAGTATTGCATCTTTCAAGAGTGAAATTGCAGTATTTGGGCAAGTTACTGTAGAATAGTGTAGGTATAATATAGGTTAATATCTGCATTTTAAATTCAAAACTGGGATTGAATAAGACTTAAGTGGTTCCTATATCTTTTGCTGGCTGTCTGCACAGGAGCAAATTTGCCCCTGGTAGCATAGGGTAGTTTATAGTGGGAGTGTAAGAAGACTAGTTATTGATTTGTGCCTCTCTAAAACTGGCCTAAAAAACAACCTTGTGTGTTTCCTATAAAACAAACTATTGAGCTCTTGTGGAAAAAAAAACCCCAAAACATTTATTTTACAGTAAATACATTTCATAGTAGCACAAGCAGTTTCCCGGGATAAAATGATCCTGATTTGTTTTGGTTGGTAACAGTTTAGTTGATATGTAACAGTTTTGAATGAGTAATTCTCATGGGATTATCGCAGCCTGAAGCCATACAGCAGAGTCACTAACACAGGCTGCCTAGCTCTGCGGCTCTTAGGGCACGTCCAGAGTTTGAGGAGGGAGGGGAACAATTCATCACTTTTGTGGAACATTGATTTCACCGCAGCATGCCAGGGTGAAATCTTTGATAACATGACAAGGCTTTTGGTTGGAAGGGTTCCCCCGCTTAATCCTATAAGCCAGGTATCAAGAGGAGAAAAAGATGATCAAGCCCCAATTTGATTAGCTCTAAATACCTCTCGTTGCCTCGATTGGGAGAAGATGCTATCATTAGGGGACCAAGAGCGGGGGAGACGGTAGTTTCAGGGATTATTTCAAGCGTCGCTTCAGGAGTCTGAAGAAGGCTTAGGTTTGATTTCTCCACAACTTTAAGAGTTTGTGCCGCCAGCTGAACTCATGCAGGTTTTCCAGTCTAGCATTTCAAAAAGCCGTCTTAGAAGAACAGATCCGGCTCAAGGAAAAAGGCTTTCAATGCACACCGTTCTGTGTAGGGTATAGGTCTTCCTGTGGAATAACTTGTGATTGCCACTCCTGACTGGCTAAGAACGGTGCACATCCCATTACTGTGGCTATCTCTCACTCCCCTGCCCCCAGTTTCTCATCCTTGTGTATGTCTTATCTTTCAGACTGTCAGCTCTTCGTGGCAGGGATTGTTGTTTCTTAGGCCTTGGCTACACTTGCAAGTTACAGCGCTGTAAAGCCTCCCCCAGTGCTGTAACTCACTCCCTGTCCACACTGGCAGGGCACTTACAGCGCTGTATCTCCCTGGGTACACCGTTGCAGGTACTCCACATCTCCGAGAGGAATAACAGCTGCAGCGGAGTGGCTACGACTCACGGGTTTGAGTGTAAACGCTGTATTAATCACCTTGTCAAGTGGCCAATCCTCTCCATTGTTGTGACCGGTTGCAGGAATGCGGAAGTGCTGGTTTCAAACCTCCTACCACAGAGAAAAGCAAACAGTTTGCAGCTTGCTTTGAGTGAGTAAGTGAATGAGCAGGGGGCCGGGAGTTCGGAACTTGCAAAATAGAGAGCTGACATGTTCCAAAAAGCACTCTCTCTCTCTCCACACTCCCTGTCACAATCCACCCCACCCCCCCATTCTGAAAAGCACATTGCAGCCACATGAATGCTGGGATAGCTGTCCATAATGCACCGCTCCCAACACAGCTGCAAATGTTGCAAGTGTGGCCACACCACTGCGCTGGCAGCTGTCAGTGTGGACAGACTGCAGCACTTTTCCCTACTCAGCTGTACGAAGACAGGTTTACCTCATAGCGCTGTACAGCTGCAAGTGTAGCCAAGGCCTTAGATGCTTGTGCAGTGCCTAGCACAATGGGACCCTCATTTAGTTGCCCTCTAAATGCTACCGCAATATGAATGTTAAATAATAATTTTTAATGTACTTTGCTTGTAGCATCTATTGAAATTTTCATTCCATGTAAAGTTTGCACAGCCAGAAAAGGATCCAGAGAGAAATGGGACAGAGGAAAAATATCCTTTGTTAAGACCAATAGAGAATCAGACTGTGTTCCTACATCCTAAATAAGGGGCATACTCTTAATATGTGTTACTAGAGTCTTTGACCTTGGATAGAGGTTAAATTAATTGTTTTTGAGGAGTAGGTAGGGGAGAGGGACAGGTGCCAGAAAGAAACTAGGGGCTGAGCTCAGGGTGAAAAAAATTGGAAGATAAATAGTGGGATGGCAAGAGATAGGAAGGAATAAAAAATACAGATGAGAGTCGTTTTTACAGTAGAAAGAGCAAATAAATTCCTTGTTGGGATGGAGCTTGGCAGAGACGACTGGAGCATGAGGTGCTGACGTCTGGTGTTGGAGAGGAAGAGACAGAAGCAAGGCAAACTGTGACAGACCAAGCAGGGAGTCTGAAGGCGTCTGTTTCAACAGACTCTGAGGAGGAGATAGAGCAACTGCTAAGTGAAGCCTGGGGAGGAGGCTTACTTGTAGTGGAGAGGCAGATAAAATTTTATTGCTGCAAGAGTTGTGGAATGGGATTCTGATGGAGGCACTAGAATTTTTGGCAACATGGAGTAGGGGGGAGCCTTTTTCTTTAAGGTAATAATCTTGTTTTGATTAAACTCTTGTTTGTCTCTGTCTTGTAGTACTAAATGCTGGGCTTTATATAGCCTCCCTAAAGGTCTCTTTCTATAAACCCCATCACTTTCTCTCAGAGCTGGCACTCTGTGTTTCTCTTGGAGAAGTGTCAGATTCCCTCACTCCGATCCTGTGCTGTTTTTTTTGCAGGCTGAGCAAACTAGCAGCCAGCTGGTCGGTATGATGAAGCACCAAGCCCTAGTTTTATATCTACATCTGAGAAGTTCTGGCAAGGTCATCCTGACCTGGGCCTAATAATGTTTTAGTGGCCAGTGAGGAAGTAATTGCACACGGTGATGCATCTTACGGAGCTGGGCTCTAGGAGAAAATGGGTACATTGGTCTTTCTGGAAGGTGCATCTAGGACTGGATCAATTTTGGTTTGTTCAGAAGATTGATTTGAGGGCAGTGGGAGTTTAGAATAGGTCTTGGGAACATGGCCTGAGGAAGTCAGCACAGTTTGTTCTGCTATCTCCTTTAAGTAAAGTGCTCCATTGCTGATAGACCCTGGATGGCCAGGTGTTAATGAAAACACACCGGCACTGGAAGTTAGTTTCAGAGCGAGCTTGAGGTAAAGCAGGCAGGAAGCTGTAATTAGACGCTGGGTGCTCTGAGTAAGGTGCTGGAGAAGTGTAGATTTGTAACACAACTGCATCTACAGTGAAATTAAAAAGATACTGCAGGGGACTGGATTGCTCTGGGGGTTGGTAATGCATTATGAACCTTTCATCACTAGTTCAGCTGATTTTTAATCCATCTGTGGCGGGGTGTGATGACTCACTGGCGTGGCACCTCCTGCTGGTCGTCCTAGGAATTAGCTCTTCACCAGCTCTGAAGCACCACACTCTGGGTCTCCACACCCAGGGGAACCCCCAACCCTCTATCCCCACCTTGCCTCAGTGGCTACTTCCAGTCACCATCTAGCCCTGCTCACTGGGGCAGACTGCAGTCTGTAAACCACTCATCATTGGCAAGGGGGGTTGGACTAGCTGCTTCTGCCTATTCCCAGGCTACACTTCTGTAGCCCCAGAACCTTTCCTGGCCTTTAGCAAGGCCTTCAGCCTGTTTTTTTTCAGGCTGGAGCTCCCCAGCTCCTCTGGCCTTCTCCCAGCCCTGTTCCACTCTAGGTACCCTGCTCAGCTGCCAGGTCCTTCTCTCTCAGAAGCTAGAGAGAGAGTCTGCTAGCTTCTAGCCCACAGCCCTCTTATAAGGGCCAGATGGCCCTGAGTAAGCTGGCCACAGCTGTAGTCAGCTACCCAGTCAGCTTCCCCAGCTGTTCTTAATCCCTTTCCCTGCTGCAGCCCTCTCCAGGGCTGCTTTTGACCCCTTTTCTGCAGGAGTGGGGCAGCTGCCCCTCTACACCATCCCTTATTGGTAGCAACTGAAAGTCGCTACCCACTGATTGCTGTAGTGTTTGTTACTTAAGGGAAATGAGTGGTGATTTCAGTCTGCTTTCTGTTAGATGTGTGTTCAGCATCCCAAATTCCACCAACTCCGGTAGCATTTGGTAGGCCATGGATTGAATGGGCCCTGGAGTCTGAACTGTGCTTTCAGCTGTCAGGGGGGTCCTTCCATGTCAGGATTGAGGCATGTTGCCAGTGTCCCATTGGGGAAGCTTTCATCGCTTCTGCCTGGGCTCCATGTGTTCTGTGGCAAAACAGGGATTTAGTCTATGACCGCCATTTATTACACTGATCAGTGATCTCATTGTAACCTTGTGCTCTGCCATCTCTTTGCTGTGTCTACCTGTTGTCTCTCGCTTTATTCTTAGATTGTAAACTCTGTGGGGCGGGGGGCTTCCTTTTTGTTCTACATTTAAACAGCGCCTAGTGTGATGGAGCTCTTCGCTCCAGGCACTACCACAATTACATATAATAATAATGGTCATCTGTCTGGATTCTTTCCCCAGCACTAAATATATATTTTAAAAAGAGGGCGAAACTTTGATCTCAGCAAAGAGGATCAACTAGGGTAAAAGAGTGGGCTGACTTGTACCTGTGGGTGTTATGCCATTCTTGCCTTTCCTCCTGAAGTTATGTCTTCAGAAACATCATAAGATCGAGAAGTAGAATTAGACTCTGGTTTTGCCTTTTGTGCTGCAGACTCAGAGAGTTGCATAGTGCAGTCATGTTTATTCAGGATCCTGTTGATGTTTTCAGTCTGTCTCTCTGCAAAAGACTTTCCCAGTTTCTCTGGCTTGCACGAAATTCCCCTGAGCTAATTAAGGTAATTTCAAGCCTTTCATTTGGTCCCAGTAAGGCACTTTTTTTTTTGCTTCATTAAAGATTTCCACTTTTTTCCCCTTTGGTTGCACTACACCAAGCTTAAATGCACAACCAGAAAAGAATGTGGATAGGATAAGTCGAATCACATGAACATTTTATTTGTTTAATTGCCCCTTTTTTAGAGCCGAGACAGGACTATACGATTTTAATGAGAATATATTGCGGTGTTTGTCATCTGAAAGAGTATTAGGCCCCATTGATGCAATAGATGTGATTTCCCTGAAGAAAAACAAGGAACACAGAACAGTGAAAATGTCATCTTGAGTTCTTCATTAGTCTCTTTAAAATGGCAGGATGTGCTGATTTTGATTCATGAATCTCATCCTAATTGTTGAGAGAATTGTGTCCACGCTGGGCAGTTTCCTTGAGCTTAATTCAGTTATTTCTCTAAACAAACAAATAAAGGCTTAAAGGGACTACTTCTTGCAGTAACCTGAAGTGGAATAAGGAATGCATGGTTCCCCACTTTATTATCTAGGAAGCTGATAATGTGTGGAAGCTTCACATAGACTTTGTTGATTACATCTTTGATTGGAAGCGTTGACGAAGATCTGCTTTCATAGCTGGACGTTAAAGCCTTTTAATGCGGGTGCACAAAAATCTCTCAATTGACTGTGCTGTATCCATCCGGGCTATCTGTGTAGTGGAAAAAGAAAAGCATGTGTAGTGGAGAAGTCTTAACATCTCTACACAGCAGTAAGCTTCAAAGGCAAGCACAATGGAGAGGAAACCCAGAGCAGAAAAATGAAGGAGAATAAAATCTCCTTGCTTGATGCAGAAACACAAAGGGGACTGCAGCCATGGTAAATCGATTTTGTACTGAATATGGGCTGGTCCATTGGAAGGGCTTTTGAACCTTCTACTGCCGAGATCATTGTGCAGAACAGTAAAGGAAGGCTGTTTAGGAGTCCTGGCACATCCATCAGTGGACCCCATGAATGGGAGGGAGGCATTTATTTCTGAATGGTGACTCTACTGAAGAACAAAAAGGGGTGGAGATGGACATCTTTTGGTGATACATTAGCCTGGAAGGGAGAATTGAGCTATGCTGCTAAAATGGAGGCATTGCTGTGGTTGAGTCAGTCCTAAGGAATACTTTGTTATACCTATGAGAGAAGAAATGTAAAAATTGATCTTTGCAAAATAAACAGAGCTGGAGGTGCGAACAAAGTGTATTATGTACTACAAAAATGTCAGGTGTGTCTAAAGATTATGACCAACCTAAAATAAACTAGCGTTCAGCTATATTCATATCCTTGACTTGTGTCTGACATACTAAAGTGACATTTTTATTTTTTTGGCTGTGTACATTTTAACTTCCTTTATATAATTATTGTATTGATTTATCATATAATCTTCATAATCACCTGTCCCTTTTGCCAACGTTTGTTGACATAATTTACAAGATATATTTGATATGGCAGGAGACCAAATTCTACCATGGAGGTTAACTGCCTACTTTGCTAAATACCTTGTCATGGCTCCTGTATGCTTTTGGTTCTCAATCATAGGAAATACTGTACCTTGGCTTTACAGAATAGCTCAGTGGTTAGCATAACCACCAGGCTAATGGCTGTTCTGGGATAGGGCTTGTTCAGTCTCTCCTATTTGAGCTCTTCTGTTTTGTATAAATAACTATATATTCATTGGGTAAGAGAGACCAAGCAAGACTGACCTGCTAGTCCAGCAGTCAGAGCGTTGACTTGGGATGTATGAGACCCAAGTTTGAGTCCCCGTTACAAGGAATATTTAACCCACCCCAGGATAGCCAGTTTGCTGGTGGTTAAGGCACTCATCTGGGATATTTGGTTTTGTTCTGATACAGAACAGGAAAATTTTTGAAATCTTAAAATTTTTCACAGGCCGGAAAAATCGTTTCCCACCCAACTTTAATCTCAGTGAAGGAACACCATCAACTTGCATTTGGACCAAACTTTGACTTTGTAAACATGTGCTTTTACAAACTTACAACCAATAGAAATGTTTGTTTTTTTTCTAACTGCCAATAGATATAGTTGTTTTTAAACAAAAAATGTTCTTCTGCAGTATTTGCAACCAAATATTGCAGTTTTGAGCAATGATTTGTAAACAAAATGACATGAATGTCATTGACTGTACTTTGTGCAGGGCAAGAAATGCAAAAAGTAATTAGTGAAAAGTAAATTGGAAATTAAAAAATACTTCCTGTTTCAACTATCTAAGTTTACATTATTGTTAAGGGCTCAAGTTCTGTTCTCAATGGAAGTCAGTTTGGTTAGACTGGATATACACCAGAATGACTGAGGGTAAGATTAGACCAGTGATTCCCAAACTTTAACAATCTGTGAACCCCTTTCACTAAAATGTCAAGTTTCACAAACCCCCTTCTAAAAACGAATATTTCCAGGGATTTTCTCCATTACATGAGTATAATTCATAAAAGCAGTGATCTTGGACATATAAAATTTGTTTTTATGATATGCTTATTACACACTATTATTAATTATTATTTATCATTACAGTAATTTTATTACATTATGAAAACGGCAACACTCTTCCAAGATCTCATTTTCGTAGCATGTATCACTTTGAATAAGCCTGTTATGAGACAAGGCTCCTATATTTCATCAAGGAGTTTCAGATGTGAAACAGCATGAAGGTATTTAAGACGCCAACTCAAAGAGTTCTTCCTACACAAGCATTCAGGTCTTGAGCAGTCCAGGCAAACAACACACGTTACAACAAAGCTTAAACTTGTTCTTCATAATAATTTTTAAAACAATAGTAGCTGCCTAATTAATTTTAAAAACAGCAAAAAATATCCACCTCCCTTTTTATTTCTTATAAGGAGTCTTGAAGTTTAAATCTCCTCAGTGCGATAGATCAGCTTGCTTTGAAATGTGTAGCTCTCAGAAGTCCAGGGGCTCCGGGTTGCTGGCCCTGTGCTGCCTGGGGTCCCTAGGGACAGCTCTGGCCACCATTAGGGAATTTTTTCCCGAGAACCCCCTGTAACATTTTGTGAACCCCCAGGGGTTCACGAACCCCAGTTTGGGAACCACTGGATTAGACCAACTAGCAAGGAAATTTGCTTGTTTAAGTTACGAATTTGAAGTTGACAGTCTCTTTTTAAAGATGAATTGGCCATTCTATTATAAACTGATTTTTATTTCATTTTTTAAATTCCTTTGTATCTATGTCCTTAAAACAACAAAGAGCTGAAATGGGAATGCAAGTTGTACCCTGGCTGTGATTATCTTTATCACTTACTTTAGAAAAACATTTTAATCTAGTTTTATACCATTTTAGTTCTAGAGGGCTGGAAAAAAATTTGTACTTGGTATCAAATGCTCTTTAGTAAAGCTTTAGACAATAATCTTTAATAATAATACTTTGCACTTGTACAGTGCTTTTCATCCTAAAGTGCTTTAGAAACTGTGGTCTATTAAGCCTCACACAATAACCCTTTGAGATAAGGAAATATAGAGTTTGGAGCTGTAAATTCCTACCCAACACTATAGGAAGGAGGAGTGTCTGATTTACAGGAACCCAGTGTTATTCAATGGAATCCCCTGCAGGGCAAATGAAAGTTTACAGCTACAGAACAGTGATGCCAGTTTCACAGTGGCAAACAAAGTCAGAGGTGATGGACTTGCCTAAGATCACACAGCAAATCCATGCTGGAATTAAGAATAGGACCTGTGCATCCTGTATCCAGTCCTTTTTGCTCTAGCTACTAAACATAGATCATCCCTGAGAGGTGTCTGTCTAACCTGTTCTTAAACCCCCCCAGTGCTGCTCCGTTCCAGCTAGCACTGACCTGGTGATTGAGAAGCATTCTGTGATACTATTTCTATGAAGAATGCCATACAGAAATAAACCTGGGAGGCAGTGGGGTATTGTGGACCTGGCAGCACACTGGAAATCAAGAGAACTGGCTCTGTTCTTAGCTGTGCCACTGACCTGCTGTGTGAGCTTGAGCCTCTGTGTGCCTCTGTTTCCCCTCCCACCATTTGCCTGTCTTGTCTGTTTAGATTGTAAGCACTTTGTGTCAGGGGTTGTCTCTCACTGTGTGTTTGCATAATGCCAGTACAATGGGGACTCCATCTCAATCCAGGCCTCTGGGGGTACATCTACACAGGAAGGAAAACCCCAGGAGCTGGAGTCCTCTGACCTGGGTCAGCTGCAGGTTTTTTCTCCCTGTGTAGAGCTTCTATAGTACAAATAAATAATAATACATGATAATTGCAGCTGCTCAGGAGAGAGAAATAACTAATGTTCAGCATTAGCAAGAACACACAGAAGGCAAAGTACTTTACCAAAAACATATTACTTAGAATTTCATTTAAAAACTAAGGGCCAGATTTTGTCTACCTTACTTTGCAGTAAGTCCCATTTGTTTTGATTGAGATCAGGACCCTATTCTGCTATTCACTGTACAGACATCTAGCGAGAGACAGTTCCTGTCTGGAAGAACTTACCATCTAAATAGACAAGACAGACAAATGATAGGAAGGGAAACAGGCCCTGCCAGGAATAAATGGTGCAAAATGGTTAAAATAAATACAACCGGAGAAGAAGAAAGAGTTAATCTGAGTGTCTGATCAGTCCTGCTTTGTCCCTGTTGACTTATTTAGGAAGAGTGGTTGTAGCTGCTTTGTACAACTCTTGTACAGCAGCTAACCTGGGGCTATACCATTTCTCAGTGTACAAGGACTTTGATAAAACTCTTTGTGGGCTAGGTTGTTTAATTCAGCCTCAATACACCTACAAATCCAGAGCAAACCTTAAATAAGAACTTTCTTCCTTTGGCTGGTGTTCCTCCCCTTAATGTCACTTACGTATAGGGTCTGATTCTGATCTTACACTGTTGTAAATCAGGAGTTACATAAGTCTAAGACCAGTGTCTGAGCAGAATCAGGTGCACTGTTTTAATAGGTTATTTTTAGTTATAATAAGAGGGCTTGATTCACTATCGCCCTGATCCTTGTACACTGATTTGCACTGGTGAAAAATGTATATACCCACTAATACAGGTTAATGGTGATCTGGGCCTTTTGATTTTTTTCCAGTACGTATCCCTCCTGCCTCCTAAATGTTCCATTATAATGTTCAGCGCCTGCAGGTGACTGACTTGTAGCACATATGGTTAGCCCAGTCACTTGGGGTAGAGCCAGGTGGTTATGCTGGCTTTTGCTGATATACAGTGTGGTTAGTTTGGGTTGAAAATGAAATGTACAACTTGCATTTTATCACATCCTAAGGCTTTGGAGATCATTGAAGGGAAATCAATTAGCAATTTGATTAGCTGCAGTGCAGTTCTCCTCTCCCCACTTCTGCTCCCATCAAAAACTAATTTGCTGAATTCCATGACCATTCCTCATAGGCATCACAGTCTGCAGCAATGTTCTATAATTTGCCCAGTGCAATACTTAGCGCATCTATTTTCTGAGACACAGCATTATATTCGCTTTCAACTCTATCTGATTATCAGCCTTGTGTATCACAGTTTTAATACATTTAACTGCTGTGGAACTTCAGAAGTGGCTTTTAGGGCACTGAGCTTCTGTTCTTTATTATTAAGAAGTTAGATTTTGATAAATTATTGTTTATAGAGCAAGGCAAATGTGCCTGGTACTTAGCAGACAAAAACCAAGGCCTTTATGGATAAGTCGAATAGAATTTAATGAGGAGGAAACCAGTGAGGCTAGGTAGAAAAGGAATAGGTTTTTAGAATACTTTTTATATAGAATGAAATGAGATCCATTCTTAAGAGTTTTCTTGATCCAACCCTTAGAATCATCTAGTAGAGGTGGTTTCTTTTAAATTCTGTAATTTAACACCAATAGAAAGTTATCATTTCCTTTTAAACTCTACCGGATTTTCCATAAACGGTAGGTCAGCATTGTCATTGATGGTGTGGACTTTGTCTTCTGTGGAGATTATCAAATATTTATGAGCATAGAAATGGCCTTATAAAGTAGTTTGTCTACATCAACAATAATCTGTATGTTGCACTTTATGGAACTGACATTTTCCTGACTGGTGTTAAATGGATGAAGAGGTTTATGATGGCAATTTGTAGCGGAAATGTGCTGGCTTCTGTAGGCAGCATTTTGCCCAAAGGGCTTTACCCTGACCCCAATTCAGCCAAGTACTTAAGCATTTGATTAACGTTAAGCACATGCTAAAGCCCATCATTGTCCAGCAAGGTGCTTTAGTTCTGTTGAAATCAACAGACTTCAGCATACGTTTACATGCTTTGCTGAATGGAGATGGATTTAATCACATGCTTAAAGTTAAGTGAATGCTTAAATGCTTTGCTTAATTGTGCCTGTTGTGGAGTATTGAGCACCCTCTGTGCTCCCTGCTGTCAGGGGGATTTGAGAGCTGTCCGCACCTCACAGGGTCAGGTCCAAAATGAGTCAGTACAAAAAGATTTACTAATGTAAATGATAAGAAATGCAGACGTTTGCTGGAATAAGGACTATTGGAAGCTACCTTGGTGGTGGTGTCTCTCTTTTCAGAGGAGTATTTTAACTGCAGATACCAGCCCCCATTAGGGTTATTGGAAAGGAACATGTAAGGGAGAGAAATAACTTTGCCAGCTCAAGTCTAAGTGCAGGTTGATGGAGCTGGCAATCTGGGCTCAGGGTTCCATTCATTGAACAAGCATGGAACCAAAATCACCTCTTCTCTCCTGGGCAGATGGAAGAATCCCTCTCTGTGTATTCTTGTGAATTGATTGCCTTTAGCGGTCCCTGTAGACCTCATCTAGCAACATGCTGAGCTCCTTCCATTCCTGTAGACATTTGTAGCAGTTGAGGGGGGTTCAGGGTCTTACAGGAGATGCTCGGCATCTTGCAGAATCAGGCCCTGTGTTTGCAATACGTGCATTCCAATCACCTCCAGATATAAATAACATAAGATGTAAAAACAAAAGATCTTAATGAAAAGAGAAGAGAACAGCATGATTCTGGGCCTAGCTGCAGGCACGAAAGGCTGTCAGCAGCTCTTATGGAACACACATTTAATGGAAGTGAGGATGGTGACAGATGGATGGGTTTGTAATGAGATACTTTAGAAATTAAAAATGGGTTTCATTTACCAAATACATATGCAGTGTAACTTTTTTTTTTTTATAGTCTTTGCTTTCCATTTTTGAAATGATACCTTAGTTAGTTCTGGGCAAAAACTGTATCTTTGTAGTCCAAGTATAACACAGGGATTATTGGTATCAGAGGGGTAGCCATGTTAGTCTGAATCTGTAAAAAGCAACAGAGGGTCCAAGTCTTGCATCTGAAGAAGTGAGGTTCTTACCCACGAAAGCTTATGCTCCCAGTACTTCTGTTAGTCTCAAAGGTGCCACAGGACCCTCTGTTGCTTTTTACAGGGATTATTGTGAGCTTAATCTACTTCATTAAAATGCAGTCTCAAATTAATTATAGATTGCGAATCAACGTTACTGGGCCAAAGACAAGTCTGGCCCAGGAAGTCAGTGAGAGTATTGCATCAGAGTCTGAGGGGACACATGACTTAGGTCACCAGGATTTGTGTGACACAGGGAGGTACTGAGGATACCTGCTGTGGCACCTGTAGGTAACTGAGTAGCTGGATCTACAAAAGTCCCCGAGAAGTGTGTGCTGAGTGCTAAAGAGTTTGAAAGCACAAGATAGAATGGAGTTTTCAGATCAGATAATCCATCAGCGTTAAATACATTCTGAACTGGATGCAAACTTTACAACTGGCCTCTCTCACCTATTAAAACAGCCAAAACCCAGACTCTCAATCAGAATATCTATGAACTTTAAGAAAGTTCAGATTTGCGTCTGTGGCTCATCTCTGTGGTACTTAGTGTTCTCCATTTAGCCACTGTTGCACCATGTCTCTGAGATGATGTAAACATGACCCTGCTAGCTCAGAAAATGAATCCTTCTCCCTTGCATGGCTTCAGAAAGTTGCAGAAAAAGCCTTTTGGGAGAAGAACTATGTGTTGAAAGGAACACAAGTCACAGAGGTGGAGGAGAGGGGAAGCAGATGCACCTGTCAATTTTATGAATGAAAAGCACATTAAATGGCACCATCAGTCCTCAGATACTGTTGCCAGAATTTTTAGTGCCAGCCTGCACAGATGGGTGGGCCACTCTGTGCATGTTTTTTGTGCCTATCATTTTACGCAGTGACGGTGCCCTTGGACTAGCTATTCAGACTCGTATAGTACAAGAATATGGGCTTCATTATGCATATGGATCACATGGTTTCATATGAGGTCCCCAAAGTTTCCAGAACCATTGACAATAAGAAACCCCACAAAGTTTGTTTGGAAATAGGAAGAGGGAAGGGGCGAGGGGGCTGGAAGCCCCCCTCCCCCCAGGTAGGAGGTGAGAAGAGATGGAACCCTCAAGGTTAGGAGGAACAGGGAGTGAAGTACTGGTGCCCCCGATCAGTCGATCCTCAAACTGCTAAATATTGCTTGCAGGTGTAAGCATGTGGGAGATGGGGAAGCAGCTAGAAGAACATTCATATTCTCCTGTTTTCCTGTTCTGCATCCTTCTACCAGCTTCAGTCACCTAAGAGCTGGTGTCTTACCATGTCATTCCATAGGCATCTGCTGTTCTTCTGATTGACACACATATCAGGAGGCACGGAAATAGTCCAGTCTATGTTTGCTGTGGCAGTGAAACTTAAATGGCTCAGACAGCTGAGAAAATGAATGAAGAATTCAAGATGATCTCCAGCCTGGTGGGTAGCAGCCTGTTGCTTAGTTAGTTTGCAGTGTAGCTAAATGTGCAGAGACAGCTTTGAGAAATAAACAGAAATAACTTTTTTGTTTTGTTTTGTGTACTAGGGGCTAAGAAAATGTGTCATGGCTGGGCTGGCCATATGCATTGTGATCAGGTAGTGAAATGAGTGCAAGGGTGCCTTACCCCCAAAGTTTGGTATTATGCTGCTTATGTAGGTATCAGCCAGACACACATGTGCTTTATATACTCAATGTGCCGCAGAATACATATGTCTCCTTGGAAAGACTGACTGAAGAGATTCTGAAAGGTACTGGGAGATAAAGTTGGCTGAAGCAGAAGTGTTGAATGTGTCTAGGGGAAGAGGAAGGCTTCATAAGGAGCTTCTGGAAAGGAGAGACTTGGAAGGGAAGTAGAAAGGACAAGCTTACACTGAAGCCTGGGCAGTTTTTAGGGAGGCTTGCAATAGGGGTAAATCCGAGATGCTTAGGACAGCAGAAATGAAAGAAGAACCTCGGAAGTGGTTGCAGAGCTGAAAAGGGGGGTCTGGCCAGCAGAGGGATCTAAACAGCTAGAACAGATTGAGTCCAAAAGGAGAGGTGATAAAAAGGCTGAGAGCTCGAAATCCTGGCCCTCCGTGGGACCCTTAGAGCTCATTAGAATGAATGGCCAGACGTCAGTTGGCTTTGAGACAGGCCCTTGGCGCACATTCATTCATTGAGGTACAATTACTTTTCCTTAAACATACATTAGCATTTTGGTTTTGCAGCTATATTTTTATTAGTGACAAGAAGCTCCAGGTTCCCCTTTGCAGGATCTTTAATATGCTCTTTGAGTGACTGGAGGTCATTGGAATCGGTCAGCCCTCAACCCTGTGCCTCAGAGCTTACCTGAGGTGTGTATACTGGCCTTATAAAACATGCCTTAGTGCTTAATTAGCCTCTTGACTCTAATGAAACTTAAATTGACGAATGGTGCAGTCACCGGCAACATGTTGCTATAATTTGTTCTATCAGCAAGGGCTTCTGTTATCAGCAGTCTCATCAGGGGACTTGGGGGAACCTAAGGACAGTGTTGTCCACAAAAGGAAACAACCCAGCACCAAAAACATGGCTTAGAGCACAGATACATCCCTGATTTGAACTGTGTTTGCAGAGTAACTCTGAGCTTGTGTATGGAAAGTAGAGGCTCTTCTATAGAGGGCCAGATTCTGCTCTCAGTTACATTGCCGCAGTCCCAAAGAGCCCAGATTATTTACCAAGTGGCAGCATCAATTGCTAAAAAACCAATGGTTCTTCTTCGAGTGATGGTCCCTATTGTATTCCACAGAGGGTTATGCACATGCTGCATGCCCCCGGAGCTTTTCAACGTAGTATTGCTCGGCAGTCCGCGCATGCGCACTCATATTACCTCGTGGTTTCGCCCGAGGCAAAAAAAGGCGGGGCAGACCATCCACAGCTCCAGTTCCTTTTCACCACCGCATGGTCCGAGTAGGAGCTTCTGCTTGACCTCTTGTTTTAGTGACACATTTTAAAAAAATTTTACACAACTGTTTTTATTTTTGCTCGTAGTTAGGATTTTGTGTTTTTTCATTGTATTTTGGTAATTTCTAGCAGTTTTTATATATAAGGACTTGGGATGCCGCTTCAACAGTTTTTCCTGCCAGTCTTTCTCCTCCCCTGCCCCCCAGGTCTGGGTACTGGATTATGCCGAAGATACTGGGATTCAAAGTCTGTGCTTCCTGCCCTCGCTTGTTTTCCATCAGTGATGAACGCTGTTTGTCCTGTTTTGGGGGAAAGTCCACATAAAGCTCCAGGTGCAGTGTCTGCCTCTCCTTCCCTGGCCAGACATGGGAAGGCAGAGCTCTCTGCCTCAAGAAGCACCTCATGAAGATAGCAATGGGCCCAAAGTTGGATCCTGGTTGGGGAACCCCCCACCCCTGTACATCAACTTGAACACTCCAAGAGCACTCCCTCTATTGCAGAGCCTCCATCAGGATCTGCTGGTACTAGTGCTATGGACTCTGCATCGGGGCCTAGCCGTGAGCCACAGAAGCATGCACATATGCATGGCAGTAAGTTTTCCTCTAAATCTAAGGAGGACGACAACAGCAGGATCAAACGAGTTGGCCATTTGGAGCTCATGGCCCCAATATTTGCCTTCAGAACAGTCTCATTTGGCTCAGGAGAACTCCTTTTTCACTGTCTCACTCTTCATCCAATAGATGTTCGGAAATGGAGTTAGATGAAGCACCAATCAGCCTGGCTCCAATGGTACTGGTGGTTTTGGAGAGATTCCCTTCATTGTCTCCAAACACAGCTGTGTCATCGACATCTTCCTCCCCAGCAAATGACCTTCAGTTTCAAGAACTCTTACGGAGAACAGCCAGTGCTCTTGAGATCCCCCTAGAAGAGATGCAAGACAGTCAGCACCAGATAGTAGACATTCTGCAGGCATCGGTACTGGCAAGTATGGCCTTACTGATCAGTGATGCCATTCTTCAACCAACATGCACTATGTTTCATACCCCGGCCACATGTGCATTGACCCCAAAGGGGACAGACAAAAGGAACTACTTCCCCCCCAGAAGGTCAGTGTTTTTATTTTCAGAACCTCCACATAACTCCTTGTTAATACAGGCTGCATCAGAGTGGATCAAACCATAACACCCATGCTCCACCTCGGCAGACAGGGAGGGTAAGAGACTGGACCTCATCTGTTGAAAGGCCTCCTGGGCTGGACTACAGTTCCAGATCTCTAATTACTTGGCACTGATGGCCAAGTATGATTTTTTAAACCATGGCTGGACGGAGGAATTTGCAGATAAACTACCTCAGCAGGATCGTACTTGATTCCAATAGATTATACAGGAAGGCAAGTTGGTCGCCAGGTCCATACTTCAGGCTGCAGTTGATTCAGCGGACATGTCCTTGCGTGGTGATTGGAATTGCCATGAGGAGGGAATCCTGGTTACACTCCTAAGGTCTCCCTGGAGAGGTGCAGAACACAATCAAGGACCTTCCCTTCCATGAATCACACCTCTTCAACCAGAAAACTCATGATTCCTTACACTCTCTAAAGGACTCTAGAGCCATCTTTTGATCCTTGAGCATATACACACTGGCACCAAAGATAAAATGTTATCATCCACCACTAGTCCAACGCTATAGAACTCCTCACTTCTACCACCATTGGGCCTATAAACCTCCTTAGAAGCGCCCTAAGATACACAGAGCTCGTCCACCTGTTCCGGCAACTCGGACCTCTCCATGACGCACTCAGTCATCGCAAAAATGGTATTTCTGAGTGCGCCTAGAATGCCGTCAACCACTCTGTACATCAGTGCTCCTACCCTCCACGCCTTTTGGGAGTTGTCTCAAACGCTTTCTACCAGCTTGGAAAGCTGCAACAACAGACAAGTGGGTCTTGGACGTCTTTGACATGGCTACACCATAGAGTTTATGACACCGCCTCTTCCACATCTCCCGTCCTAACCCCCGCATAGAGATCCCTTTCACAACAGTATTTTTACCCCAGAGGAGGACTATTCAAACTATTTCCTGGCACCCAAGAAGAAAGAGGGATGAAGGCTGAACTTGGATCTCCGTCACCTCACTTGCTCAGTTCGCAAACCGAAGTTCCGTATGGTCATGCTTGCAGCCATCATTCCCTCACTAGAAAAAGGCAGATAGTTTACAGCTCTCAACATGCAAGACACCTACTTCCATGTTGACATACATCCGACCCACAGAAGGTTCCTGAGGTGCAAAGTGGTGCATAGACCCTTTGAAAACTCATGGCGATCGGGGGAGGTCCCAGATGACTGGAAAAAGGCTAATGTAGTGCCCATCTTTAAAAAAGGGAAGAAGGAGGATCCGGGGAACTACAGGCCAGTCAGCCTCACCTCAGTCCCTGGAAAAATTATGGAGCAGGTCCTCAAGGAATCAATTATGAAACATTTAGAGGAGAGGAAAGTGATCAGGAACAGTCAGCATGGATTCACGAAGGGGAAGTCGTGCCTGACTAACCTAATTGCCTTCTATGATGAGATAACTGGCTCTGTGGATGAGGGGAAAGCAGTGGATGTGTTATTTCTTGACTTTAGCAAAGCTTTTGATACGGTCTCCCACAGTATTCTTGCCACCAAGTTAAAGAAGTATGGGCTGGATGAATGGACTGTAAGGTGGATAGAAAGCTGGCTAGATCGTCGGGCTCAACGGGTAGTGATCAATGGCTCCATGTCTAGTTGGCAGCCGGTTTCAAGTGGAGTGCCCCAAGGGTCGGTCCTGGGGCCGGTTTTGTTTAATATCTTTATTAATGATCTGGAGGATGGTGTGGACTGCACTCTCAGCAAGTTTGCAGATGACACTAAACTAGGAGGCGTGGTAGATACACTAGAGGGTAGGGATCGGATACAGAGGGACCTAGACAAATTAGAGGATTGGGCAGAAAAAAACCTGATGAGGTTCAACAAGGACAAGTGCAGAGTCCTGCACTTAGGACGGAAGAATCCCATGCACTGCTACAGACTAGGGACCGAATGGCTAGGTAGCAGTTCTGCTGAAAAGGACCTAGGGGTCACAGTGGACGAGAAGCTGGATATGAGTCAACAGTGTGCTCTTGTTGCCAAGAAGGCTAACGGCATTTTAGGCTGTATAAGTAGGGGCATTGCCAGCAGATCGAGGAACGTGATCGTTCCCCTTTATTCGACATTGGTGAGGCCTCATCTGGAATACTGTGTCCAGTTTTGGGCCCCACACTACAAGAAGGATGTGGAAAAATTGGAAAGAGTCCAGCGGAGGGCAACAAAAATGATTAAGGGTCTGGAGCACATGACTTATGAGGAGAGGCTGAGAGAACTGGGATTGTTTAGTCTCCAGAAGAGAAGAATGAGGGGGGATTTGATAGCAGCCTTCAACTACCTGAAGGGGGGTTCCAAAGAGGATGGAGCTCGGCTGTTCTCAGTGGTGGCAGATGACAGAACAAGGAGCAATGGTCTCAAGTTGCAGTGGGGGAGGTCCAGGTTGGATATCAGGAAAAACTATTTCACTAGGAGGGTGGTGAAACACTGGAATGCGTTACCTAGGGAGGTGGTGGAGTCTCCTTCCTTGGAGGTTTTTAAGGCCCGGCTTGACAAAGCCCTGGCTGGGATGATTTAGCTGGGAATTGGTCCTGCTTTGAGCAGGGGGTTGGACTAGATGACCTCTTGAGGTCCCTTCCAACTCTGATATTCTATGATTCTATGATTCTATGATTCCAATTCAGGGTTCTCCTGTTTGGACTTACCACTGCCCCATGAATTTTTACAAAAGTTTTTTCTTGGTAGTGACTCACCTACAATGTCAGGGAATTCTTGTCTTCCCATGCCTGGACAACTGGCTGTTGGCAGCATGGTCCAAAGAGGAAGCTCGTGCATTGACGTCCTAGCTGCTTCTACTCATCTCCTCCCTAGGCGTGAGCATCAGCGTTGAAAAATCAACTTTTTACCCTATTCAGTCCCTGATAAACCTCCAACCCTTCAATCTTGGTCAGGACCTGCCTTTCCATCTTAGGGCACATGGCAGCATGCTCATACATCATGCCCTTTGCCCACCTGCACCTTTGTTGTCTACAGCTATGGCTGCAAAGAATCTATTCCCCTGTGCATCAGTCAATGGACATCAGACTCAGCATTCCACCCGAGGTCATCTGTCGTCTTCGGTGGTGGACAGACCATATACAAGTCTGCTCTCCCTTCGAACTGCTGGACTCCTGCACTCTCCCTGTCCTCTCCGGGAAGGTCGCTTTCCTTGTTGCCATTACCTCCGCGAGGATGGTTGGTGAGCTGGAAGCCAGCATGATGGCAAAAAACCCCTTTCACCACGTTCCATCAGGACAAGTCCTCGCTCCAGCTGCATCCCAAGTTTCTGCCAAAGGTGGTTTCCCAATTCCACTTCAACCAACCCATACATCTGCCTACGTTCTTTCCAAAACCACATACCTCAAACGAGGAACGGCGGCTTCACCTTGAGGTGTGTAGGGCCCTGGTCTTTTACTTGCAAAGGACAAAGCCGATCCGGAAGTCTCCCAAGCTATTTGTCGCCATAGCGGAGAGAATTAAAGGACAGGCCACTTCCACCCAGAGAATCTGTAAATGGGTCTCAGGGTGCATTCTGCGACGGATTCCTCATTCGGTGCAGCGGTCCTCCATTCTATAGTTCTGCCATCTTCCTCGCACCCTCTGCCTCTCAAGGTACTGCTTGTCAATCAACTTCTGTGGAATACAATCGGGACCATCACTTGAAGAAGAAGAGGAGGTTACTTACCTGTAACTGGAGGTTCTTCAAACGTGTGGTCTTGATCTGTATTTCAGTCCCACCCCTCTGCTATGGTTCTGTAGGTCTGTAGTTCTGCAATGGAGAAGGTGTGGCCAGTCCTCCTCACCCTTTATCACCTAGAATGAAATCCCAAGGCAATACAAGGTTGAATGCGCCAATCGCCAAGCAATACTACTTTGAAAAGCTCTGGCTCCGGGTGCATGCACATAACCTCAATGGAATACAGATTGGGACCACCCATCTCAAAGAACCTCCAGTTACAGGTAAGTCACCTTCTCTTTTTGTTTTCATTTTGTCCTGCCAAGGGCTGTCATGCTAAACGGATGCTGTAAAGGAGAGTGCTGCTTCTCAGTGTTTCTGAAATGGGAAGAACACTATCAAATAAGCTATTTGCTCTGGAGTTTGTGTCGTGGGGGTGATCTTTTGTTGTTGTTGGGTTGGTTTTTGTTTAGCTTGTCAAAAATTAATCTTAGGGTAGAGAATATTGCAGCTAGCTGGCTGTGATGATGAGACTGAACCAGGACCTAGAATCCAAACCCCCTAACTGTAGTGTTACATCTCTCTGATGGGAGCTGCAAGTTAAAATTCCACATCTGGACTGAAGGGACTGTTGGAGTCATCTCCCTACCCCTGATAGGGTCTTTCCCCTATCTGGATACTGCTTACTGGGTGGTGCTACCTCCGTCCTTGGTTGTGATTATGAGAGAGTGTATTTTGTTGAATTGGAAAAACTAATAGCTCCCCTCTGTTCTGCAGGCACTCCTCTGCGTCCTATGGCAACCTGGGTTCATCTTGTGTCAAGGGGACAATTTCTGGAAACACCCATTATTAAAATATTGGCAGCAGTAGTTGGGAGAAAGTTCAGTTCTAGACCAAACTTTGCTGCTATTACCAATCTTTGTTATGAGCTGGAAAAAAACCCACCAAACCCCTGTCTCCTTTAGCGGAGTTTGGATCCATATCTGAACCTTACAATCCAATCTTGTTAGAAGGGCTATTTTGCTAGCACTCAGAGCAATGTACAGTCTGCATGTCTGTGTGTATTTTCACTGCCAGTTATTAAAGCTAAGAATATTTGTTCGAATTTATTTATTTTTTTAAAAATGCTTAAAGGGGGAAAAATTGAGACAGTGATAAACAGCTGGCTCTGATGCTGGTATATTTTAAAGCTGGAAGTCGCTCTGTTTGATACAGTCTTGCTGGGGGTCTGACTCCTCTTTCTAAGCAGTCCCTATGGGTCAGCTCCTCAGCTGGTATAGACGGGCATAACTCCACTGTTGGCAATGCAATATAGCCAGGGTTTAAATTCCCATATAGCATTTCCTGGAGCCTCCCCCCCCCCCCCATTCAAGGTGCTGAGCTCCCTGGTGCTCAGGGCTTCAGCCCAAGGTTTAAAAATGTTTACCGGAGCCAGGGGCAGCTCCAGGCACCAGCGCAGCAAGCACGTGCCTGGGGCAGCAAGCCGCGGGGGGTGGCCTGCCGGTCGCCGTGAGGGCGGCAGTCAGGCTGTCTTTGGCGGCATGCCTGTGGGAGGTCTGCCAGTCCCACGGTTTTGGCGGCAATTCGGCGGCGGGTACGCCGATGGCGCAGGACCAGCGGACCTCCCGCAGGCATGCCGCTAAATCTGCGTTACTAGCGGACCTCCCGCAGGTGCGCTGCCGAAAGCCGCCTGACTGCCGTGCTTGGGGCGGCAAAATACATAGAACCGCCCCTGACCGGAGCTCCACTCTGGACAGCTCCAGCTGAATTTAAGCACTGAGCATAGCCATTTTACACTAAGGATAAGCTAAGCATCTGGCCCAAGCACTCCACATTTCTTTAGCTGTAGAATCACCTTGAGATCTCTTTCCCCCATGTTCCTTTGCCAAGATATCCCTCCATTTCTCATCTTATCCAACTGATTTTGCAGTGTGACTAACACTAGGTTTCAGTAATAGGGTGATTATCTCAGGGGAGCTTTTAAGAAAACTTAAATTATTGTTGAATACCTACGACTTCGCTGTAAGGATTTTTGTTGTTGTTGTTCCATTTAGTGCTTAAAGCTGGTACTTTTACACTGCACTGTACCTTTAAAAAAGGCAAAGTCCTGGTGTATGGGGCTTGTGTATTGGACCCTTCCACTTGAATTATAATCAGATGTTGTATTTACATGCAAATTAAAATCTGTTCTCTGTTAACGGGTTAGTTGCCTCAACCCCTGGATGGTTCATCTATTTATCATTTGTTTGCACTGTGAGCACAAGAAGAATGATATATATGACATTATGTTTACTGTCCCAGTGCCTGCTGCAAATTGCACTGCATAAATTGACTTGAGATGCTTGCTCTTGTTTCTTTGAGTCTCCAGATGTGGGTTAGCCAAGAAGCAATAGTTCACACTATTATCATGTGACTTGTACATTTTGGTTTCCCAGGCAACAGAATGGGGCTCAGATGAAGACACTAGGAGGTCCTGTCAGAGTAAAGGAAAAACTGAGGTAAGTTTTGCTTTGGCACAAAGAGGCTGCAGTTAAATTATTTGCTTCACACCCTTGGAAATACATGCAGGGAACATCTGACACCCGCTCTAGTTTGTAAATCTGTAGGGTTTTAGAGCCTCCACAACAAATGCATAAGCTACATAGAACCAGCCATTTGAAAGGCCCTCTGTTCTAGTTATTAGACCTGCTCTGCATGAAATTTGAAGGTAATTCACTGCTGGAAGGGGAGTAATTTGTGACAAATCAGAGAGCAGAATGGTGGCAGACCAGGAGTAACATTTATTGTATAGCTGAGACTGATCAGGTCAGCTTACGCTTGGTGTGAGACAGTCAGCCAGTTTCTGGATCTCAGCCATGTCGGTTTGCATTCGGCTTTAATTGCAGACAAGCACATGTCCTGGTATAATTCACTCAAACAGCATTGTTTAATCTGATGACACAAAACAATTCTCTACATCAGGGACATGGCAGCATTCTTTATAAGATAGGTCCACCTTCCTAGAATGCAATTCAAACCAAAAACAGTCAATGTAAAGAGCTTGCATTCCAACACACCTGAATTTGTGGGTGTTTTTGATTCAAGCTCAGATCCGCACCCACAATTTGTAAATGGCCATTGTCGTCTTATGAAGCCCAAACAAACCCCCGGTTCTGAAAGCTGGGAACTTCAGGGTGTTTGAAATTGTTATTACTGTATTACAATAGCACCTATAGGCCCCAACTGAGACTGGGGCCCCATTGTGCTAGGTGCTGTACATACCTATACCAAAAAAACCCAAGATGGGAGAGAATTTAAAAAATCAAGACACTGGGAACTTTTGTAAGTTGAATCTGAAATCTTTTGTACTTACGTTTTAGAATATATACGCTTACATGAGCATTTCACTATCACCACCCACTGTGGAATGCGCAAGAGTAAAGTGACATTCCATTGTTCATGAAGTACTTGAATTTATAACCAAGCATTATTTTGTCAAGCCACAGAGCAACCCGGTATGAGATTCCCATGCACTCAACTGAGCACATCGCATGATAATTTCACTTTTATCTTTTTAACGTCATGTCAGTGGAAAGCAATGGTTTGTGTGTCTGGTTTTTTGCTGCCTGCTCTGTCCCTGCCGATCACATGGCAAAGAGTTTGACAAACATTTCACTAGAGGATAATGTTCTGAACAGTTGAGTTCAAACTCACTTTGAGCCATAGCTTAGCGGATCGTAGTGCATGCAGTTGGCCTTTGCTTGCAGATATGTCTTGAATCCATCTTACAGTTCTCAGGGACAATAGTTAGAGTGGCACTGAACTATTAGAAGCACTGAAAGCAGACAGGTGTTGCCTACTGGTCTCACAACAAGACCTGTAGCTAGGCAGGAGGGAGGAAAGATGGTCCAGTGGTTTATGGTACTAATTTGGGACTCAGGAGAGCTGGGTTCAATTCCTTGCTCTATCAGTCATTTTATGTGACAAATGACTTAGTGTCTCTGTCCCTCATCTGTATGATGGGGATAATAGACCTGCCCTACCTCACAGGGGTGTTGTGAAGATAAATACACAGAAGATTGTGAAATGCTCAGATACTGCAATAATGGGCACCAAAGAGAGAGAGCCAAGAGTTCTGGACATCAATTACCCCATAGCCAGGGCTAAGTTACTTGACCTGTCTGCTTTAGTTCCCCCATCCAAACATATATTTATTTGTACTTTTCAGGGAGGGGTTTTCAAAGCCGCCTAGAGTATTATAGTGCCCAAATCCCATTCATTTTCATGGCAATTGAGTGTCTAAATCAGATCCCTCGGGTAGCTTAGAAAATCTTGCCATAGAGTGCCTGGAGCTTCAGCCTAAGAATACAAGTCACAGATTAAATATTAACAAAATACATGGTGAGCTGCTCGTATATTGCCGTAATAACATTAACTGTAGTAGTAACCCTACACCTGACCACCTATTGCATGAGGCTGGGTGCTTGCTCAGGTCCAAGTCCCTTCGGGATTGCAAGTTAAAACCAACATCTTAAAGTGTGACCTTATTGGCTGGCAGTGCATTGTGTAACACTTTGCTGCCTCTTTCCCTGTCTTTCAAGTGATGTCACATTGAGGGTGTGGCTAGCATGAGTAACAGGGTGGGGCATGGGGAGAAGCGACCCCATTGGGTCAAAGATGCATTCATTGTCGCTAGTGAGGAGCTCAGCATTCGGTGTTTTTACGTCTGTCATTAGCTGATGTTCCTCTCTGGTTGCATAACAATCAGACCCCACCACTGGTCATTTTGCATAGTACACGGAGACTGGCAGCGCTCCGAACACGTTGCTCTGGGGTGAGTGCTGAATTATTTTTAGCTCTCCAAATTGGCATGCCTTCCCGCTGTGGACTGTGTGGGAAAACTTTAGTGGAGCTGCCTGTAGTGTACAGTTGTGAGAGTCCCAGGCTGTATGGCTGTCAGTAATACAGGGGTCAGAAAGAAAAAGAGAGACAAGGAGCTAATAGTGATTGGGGAGCAATAAATCTTACTCAGGGAAACACCTGATTAAAAGTCGAACTAGAAGAAATCCTATCGTGGCATTGTTTGTATGCTTGATCAGCAATATGCTCTTATTCCTCTCGTGCATTTAGGGGCCAGTCTTTCCCATGTGCTGAGCCCAGATACAAAGGCTTGGCGCAGGTAGTCCTGTATGCCAGAGGTTGGAATCTGCTATCCCCAGCTGTGGAGTGGCTCTACTGCTACAAGAGAATGTGCTTTGTGGGCTGATCCCATGCTGTGCAGAGGGTGTGTCCTCTTAGTTCCATTTCACCCTGGGTCCTCTCCACCCATTGGGAAGGACACAAACCAGATATGATAGGGGCCATATAACTACCTAGATAGATGGATATAGATAAATGGAGATGAGTCCGGATTTGCCCCTTATTATAATTTTTCCAATGACCTGATCCTGTGTTCCTTCTACTCCTGTTAAGTTGGCAGTGCAGGATTGATCCCCAAGTTTGATATGAGGTCCATTGAAATAAAACTGGCTGGAAAATCATTAGGAAATCCTGCTTGGTATCTGCTGCATATTGAGGAAAGATAGCTTGGCTGGGATGCAGGCTAAGCTGATTAATGGAATTGGTTGTCTAAGGAAATAAATATAAATATCTGAAAGCGTATTAATAACAGTGCTCGGAAGCCTGCAAGGGGGTGATTTTTTTGAAAAAAGGAGTGGACTGCAGCAAATAAATTAAATCTGTTTGCTGCAGCCTTAAATGAAATGGCTTTGGAAAGAGCAGTGTGTAGTTCTGCTGGTTAATGCTCTGTACCTCAGTGCCATGCGGGAGAGACGGGCTCAATTCATTGCTATTGGTGCTCCTTTAGGCTGGGAGTACTATAGAACTGAAGAAGCATGTGTAGAAGAGGAGAGTCTTGGGTCACTCAACTGGGATCTCCTCTGGCTAGTGAAGGTGACCCAGTCAATCCAGCTCGGCCAATAGGTCTGGGATTGTGCTAAGGTTCTTCTTGGGGAGATGATGTAAATGGAAGGGGGAGAGATTGTGAACTTCAGTGCTGATTCCCCAGAAGGAGAAGAGGCCAGAAGAAGCTGTGACACTTTCTCAGCGCACTCAGGATTACAAATCACCTTGTTATCCCCCCTGCCTCAGTTAGAGAGAGACAGCTCCCTGTCACTCCAGTCTGTTCCCACCCAATCTCCTCAGAAGCTCTTCCAGCCTTTTTTTCGCCTTTCAGTTCATCTTTAGGTGCACTCTGAGCCCTCTTGAAGAGCGTTCTCCTGTAGCATCCAGCCCCTGTCACTGGACACTCACAGAAATAACCAAGTTTGCTGTCTCCAAAGAGAAAGTGTGCGCACCAGCCTGTTTGGTTTAGCGGAGCATTTACACTTCACTTAATATACAGCACTGAGATGAATTTATAATAAAACCAAGAATAAGTTTATTATGAAACAGAGATTTAATTGATACTGAATAGGGATAGTGGAAACAGAATAGGGAACAATTAAAACGGAAGTATAGCAGCCTTTTAAGAGATTAAACACAATTTTAGCAGACTACAATCCTTGTCTAACAAAAGTTGCTCACCGAAAGCAACTTCAGTGTCACTAGCCCCGTCCCTGGGCCAGGATCCAACTTTCATTAATGCAAAAATCGCTGTTCTTTTTGCTCCCTCAGTGATGGATAGCAAAATGGCTCTTTTTCCTTTTTATAGTCTGGTAATCCTTTGAAATGGGTCCTTTTGAAGTGTACCTCCAGCTAAGATCCTTCTCCCCTGCTGCTTGTGCTGTGGTATGCTGACACCATGCTTCTTTCCCATCCTCTGGTTAACTTGATCTTCTTGTATACCTCAGATGCAAAAATATTCCATTGGGTTTGGTTTACCGTGCTTAATTTGCATCTGAGACCTAGTCAGACAGGTAAACCAACATTCCTTTGTTTGGGAAAAACTTGTTTATCAATCCCTGCCTGCTTACGTAGTTTAAACATACTTTTAGAACGTTCATTACTCCTGGGGAAATTCTTCACCACTGCGCATGTGCAGAATTTATGTCCCCCGCAGATTTTTTTGCATCCCCGCAGAAAAAATGACTTTCTGATGAGGAAGCAAAGGGAAGCCACAAGAGCGGTCATGCGACCCTCCCCAAGCAGTATGTTTCAGGTGCCCAGGGCAGCTGGCAGAGTTGTAAATCACTGTGGGATTGGGGGCAGGATTGGGGAAGACCCGGCTGGTGGCTCCTACCCTGGGCCGGGCTCAGCTGCTAGTCCCGGCTGAGCTGGGGAGGATTGGACTTCCTCTTCCTCTGGACAGCATCCAGGACCATGTCAAACCCACACCCAGATTTCTCCCCTGGCTATAGGAAGCTCTGCACACTCCCCCCCACCCTCCTGTGCTTCCTATACCCATCGCTCCTCAGCTGCAAGGGGAGGGATCACTGTACAAGGAGCTGCTTCCCCATCTGCCTAACTCCTATGCATCCAGATCCCCCTCATACGCAAACCCTCCCGCTGAGCCTCACCCGCCCCCCCCCCACACACACACCCAGAACCGCCCTTGATAAGCCCCACTCCCCCTGCACCTGGACCACCCAACGAGCCACCCGCACTTGGATCCCCATCCACTGAGCCCCAATCAGCTGCACCTGGATCCCCACCCAACTGAGCACCACTCCCCCAGCATCTGAATGCCCTCATTAAGCTCCCAACACCCAGACCACCCAGCTGAGCTCTATCCCCCACACACCCAGACCCCCCCCGCTGAGCTCCAACCATCTTCACCTGGACCCCCCTGCAGAGTTCCATTACCGTTGCACCCAGAACCCCCCAACAAGCCTCCCTGCATCCAGATCCCCCCTCACACACCCAGATCCCCCACTGAGCCGCCCATACACAGATTGCCCCACACAGAACCCTCTCAACCCACACCTGGTTCCCTCCACACTTGGATCCTGCCTTGCTGAGCCTGCCTGCCCACACCTGGTGCACCTGGCACGGAGGGGCAGGACCCTGGGGTGTTTCTGGGGCAGGCCCGGTCCTTGTGCTGTATCAGGGTTGGGTGCAGCCTCACTGCTGAGTCCATATCCCGGAGGGGGGACCTGCACAGTGATCTTCCACCTCTGTGTAGCCAGTGGCCTGTGCTCCCCAATGCCTTACTGGAGCCTCCACATTTATTTGACAAATAAAATTGGCAGAATTTTAAAATATTGTGCACAGAATTTTTAATTTCTTGGTGCAGAATTTTTAATTTTTCAGCACAGGATACCCTCAGGAGTAGTACATGCAACTACTAACATATTACTCGTACATCTGTCATGCGGTGCTTATGAGGACCAGTAGGATATAAGCTTTCATTTGATGTCATCTTGATCGATAAATGCTATGACAGCAATGTGTTAGGTGTAGTGAATTTGTCAGGGCTGATCGTAGTTGCTGACACAGGGTGGAAAATCACCAAGGTGTCACAGAAGCCCTTTCCCTTCCCACTTCACCACTCACACACAGCGAGCAGGGATGATCTGCTTGGGTCTTGCTGGCAGTGCCATAGAACTTTTAAGGGGCATGCCTGGGGAGGGCTGCCCGTGCGCACTGGGATGGCTGCACTCTGCTGTCTATACCTGTTACACGTGAGTAGAAATGGGAGCGCCTCCGAGGCTTCTCCCACACCATTACCAGCCAGAATTTCGTCCCATCAGGGCTTCTCCACTGGAGCGCAGTGTGTTTTCTGCTCCAGGCAAACCCAGACCCACGGGAGTCACAGTCGAGCCCGCTGCAGCTGAATGCACTCGTATTCACTGTCCCTGCAGCCAAGAGGGCCGCGAACAATGTCTTTAAATGTATAGAGCTGTAAGTGGGAACTGAAGCAAACCCTGGTGCAGTGGAAATTCCCAAATTCCCATCCCTGTCAAGAAATGTTTCCCCTGCATTGAATCAATGCCATAGATAGAGCCATGAGTCTTTGACAGTAATGTGTAAGTTACAGTGGAAAATATTGAATCATAGAATTAGAGAAGAAATACCAGCCAGGGCCAGTCTAGAGTCCATCCCCTGATACCAGCCATGCAGGGTCTCTCCCCACTGTGTATTCTTCAGTATTTGGTCTGATCCGCTTTTAAATGACTCAGGCAATGTGGCTTCCATTGCCTCACTTGGGAGGGTAGGAATGTAGGAATTACCATATTAACTGAGGGCTTGTCTTCACTTAAAACACTACAGCAGCACAGCTGCGGTGCTTCAATGTGAACACTACTTACGCTGACGGGATGGAGTCTCCCGTTGGTGTAGATAACCCACCTCCCAGAGAGGCAGTCACTAGTTCAATGGAAGAATTCTTCCATTGACTTAGCGCTGTCTACACGGAGACTTGGGGCAAGTCTACACTACTGCGCTGCACTGCTGTTGCGCGTCTGGTGAAGACACGCTATGCCAGCAGGACAGCGCTCTCCCGTCAGCATCGTTACTCCACCTCAATGAGAGGTGGGAGCTATGTCGGTGGGAGTGAGAGTGTCTCCTGCCGACTTAGCGCTGGTGTGGACAGCTCTTAGGTTGATGTAATTTGGGTGGCTCGGGGGTGGCTTTTTCACACCCCTGAGCGACATAAGTTACATCAACTTAAGTGGTAGTGGAGACAAGCACTTAGGTCGGCTTATCAATGCCACTCAAGGATATGGATTTTTTGCACCCTTGACCAATGTAGTTAAACGGCCCTAATTTTCTAGTGTAGACCAAGCCTCAGACCAATGGTCCATCCAGTCCAGTATCTTGGCTGTTACAGCACCGGTAACAGCTGCTTCAAAGGAAAGATCCAAGAAACCTTTCAGTAGTAGCTGTGGAATAACCTGGCCACAGGGAAGGTTTTTTCCTAGCTCCTTCAGCCCCTTTGACTTAGAGGCTGGTTGAAACCCTGAAGCATGAGAGTTTTTATCCCTTCCAAAACACGTGGAATTAAACCCTTGCTGTTGAAACTCTAGATGTTCTTTTTCTCCCTATAAACTCCTATTCCTTTTTTAAAAATACTTCTAAGTTCTTTGCCTAGATGATATCTTGAGGCAATGAGTTCCACATGTTAATTGTGCATAGTGTGAAAATATACTTCCATTTATCCACAACCAAGATCTTACCACTTGGGGTCTGATTGTAGTCCTCCTCTTACCTATGCCTTTGTTCAACGTTACTCCATTTCTCCTAGTAAAACCACTGTGGACCCCACACCAAGTGGCTCTTCTCCTTCCTTGCTGTCTGAATGGCTTATGTGTTTCTTTGCCAAGGGCAACAGATCATCCAGAATCAATCCTTCCCCATTATATCATGTGTTTGTATTTTTACATGCTAGTTTCATGATCCACCAAGATGTTCAGCTCACCTGTTGTGTACTATTTTGAGCCAAATGACTAAAAACAAAATAAAAAGCACACAGAAAACCCATCCCCATTGATGTATTCAAAGTGAGGTCCCAATTAAAGGGAGGCCCACCATATAGTTAGTCAGAAGGAAAAATACATCTGTGCAATGAGATTAAGGGTTGGCATGTTTCAAACCCCCAGTATTCAAAGATGACAGATTACATGCCTTGGGAAGCATCTACAGCAGGTTTGTTCTTAATATGCTGAAAACTGCCTTTTGATTTTTATCTGAACCTCAGGTCAGCAGGGACTTCATCCCCCTTTATTTGCCTTGCTGGTCTCCCCAGATGAAGAAGGACAGTAATGGGGAGAAGGCGAGAAAGGCGCCATTTTCTGTGATTGGGTTTGAAATGCTCTTGGTGACAATTCAGAGCAACCTGCAAGTGTGTAAATGCCAGAATGAGGCCTGCTCTTAATACCTTGCTAGTCTATATTACGTCGTTCTTGGAGCTTTTAAAGCCAAATGTTGGAATGAATGAAACCAAGTAGCAAAGACTTAAATTAGGTGGCAACAATCCAAGTCATGGAAACAAAACTAACCATTAATTAGCCATTGGAACAATTTACCAAGGGTCGTGATGGGTTCTCTATCACTGACCATTTTAAAATCAAGATTGGATGTTTTTCTGAAAGATCTGCTCGAGGAATTATTCTGGGGAAGTCCTATGGCCTGTGTTCTACAGGCAGTCAGATTTGGTGGTTACAATGGTCCTTTCTGGTCATGAAATCTATGGAACTGCAAGTGAGGGCTTTAGGGAAGTTCTCTCCCTGATATTGAAGCGGGGTGACCTAGTGGATTGAGTACTAGGCCAGCAGTTAGATGCTCATGCTTTCTAGGAAAACAGGAATAGCTCAGCTGGATCAGACCAATGGTCCATTTTGTTTAGTATCTTGTCTCTGAGAGTGGCCAGTGCTAGATGCTTCAGAGGACAGAGCAAGAACTCAGAAGTGGATAATTATGGAATAGCCTGTCCTTAGTGGAAGTTCTTTCTGACCCCATTATTTAGAGGTTGGCATATTTTTTGAGCAGTAAACATAAGGGTTTATATCAGTTCCATCCTCTTTTTTTTTTTAAATAATCCTATCTATTGTAATGGGGGCTGTTTTTGTTAGCCATGTAAATTCCAGTCTTTTTTTTGGAATCTGATTAAACTCTTGGGCTCAGTAATATTTTGTGGTGATGAATTCCACAGGTTGATTGATCACAGGTTCATTTGGGCTGGTGTCATGACATCAGATTGTGATGTAAATATTGTCGTATCATGGAGTCTGGCTTGCCAAACTTTGTGACCAGGAGGAAAACCTCTTTGGATTCAGCCACACCTATTTAGAACAGTAATTGCTCCACATCTAGCTAGTAAAATCTAGCACTGAATAGCTTCTATTTGTTTAAAACGTTTATGTCTAAGAAGCTGGCAAGTCAGAGGCTGTGAGTTGAAGTTGGTTATTTTGCAGCATTTGATTTAATTTCACTAACAAGTTACACTTCTCTCTATAACTTAAATTTGTATCAAATACAGCCACAGATAAATTTTCAGAGAGACCCCAGGTCTTGTGGGACAAGGTGGTAAATTTAAAGAATGTGTATAGAAAGCTGGCCTTTTACAAAGCTATTTTGAGGGGGGGAAATAAGAGGGTATTTCATGTTAAGCACATGGGGAAGTTTTGAGAGTCAGTGAATCTAAACATTTCTGCATCATTCTTGCTTTTGCTTGAGGCTTTCACATAGCACAGACAGGCAACTGAGAGTGTGGAGGCAGCAGTGAAAAATGTAAGGTTAATACAGAACTATTTTTAGGGATGTGTAGGAGGTTGTGCTATTTGGTGGCTAGAGGAGGGAACTGGAAGTCAAGACTCCTGGGTCCTGTTCTCAGAGCTGCCACTGACTCTAAGTGCATGACCTTGGGCAAGTCCCTTAACACCTCTTTGCCACAGTTCACCTTTCTGTAAACAGGGGAGAATAATACTTACCTGTTTTAGAGGGATGTTATGAGGCTTTCAATAATGCCAAGGACAATTCTTTAAGCTCAGTGGATAAAAAGAGCTATGTTATCATTGCCCTTCTTCCAGAAGTGTGCAGCATTATTATTGTCACTAGAGACTTAGTTCGGTTAAAGAAGCTATGCAGATTCCAGGCAATTATTTTGTAGGAATAAGACAATTACATTTGCCCCATGTTATCTCTCTGCCTGGCAGTGTTCCCTTCCTCCTCCTCCCCAGCGGTGTAGAAAATGCCACTATTTGCCCTAGCTTCCATTACAACCAATGAAAACTTTAGCAAATTCAGCTCATTCAATTTTGTGAAAAATATCAGCTGTCAAATGCTTCTGTTTTAACCTACTACCCCCATACTAACCATGTTCTTTGCTGCCACGATCAGGAGCGGACAAGCTGAGTCACAAGTCAAAATATAATGCTGTGAGCTCAGACCACAGTGGTAAGATCTCTTCAGCTAAGAGATTCCTTAGCCATTCACCTTCTGTTTTGCTAAATGGCATACATTTTTGCTCGAGCGAGCACAATTAAAAACTGTGCATAACCTCTCAAAAATACAGGTAATTTACCAGCCAGATTGGGATGCTTTGACCATCCTAATCACCCTGGAGTAGGATTCATGTCATACTTTGCTGCTTATTGTTGCTGGCTGCCTGCAGAGTCAGGAAGATCCTGCAGCATCAGTTTACAGGTCATTAATTTTTTTCAGTGTTATCTTGCCAGCCATGAGGGCTTTTTTTTTTTGTTTTTTTTTTTAAATGGAAGTGAAGGTCCAGAATATCGTTCTGTGGCAAAGCGGCAAATTCTGTAAATGATGTTTATGTTGTTCCTAAAATAATAAAAAGGAATCTAGGCAACACTCGACGCACCCCTAACACAAGTTACCCCCCAAAAGATCAAATTAAACAACTGTGGCTAATTCAGATCAGATGCTGATTACAATCCCCTCAAGGCTGGGGGAATTGGGAGTAGGAGTGGGGTTGGGTTAGCTTCTCTGAGACTAGAATTTGGATACAGATTTGCATACTGGGTTAGATGCTGAACCTTCCCCACATCCTAAATAGAAAATTTTGTGGGGAAAAGGGATTGGGCCCATGTCTAGTTATTTATATAGCAGCCACTGACCAACATATTCTTGGTCCTGTACCGCTATCAACCCCAAATCTGCAGTCCTAATTCAGGCAAAACCCCCGCTGAGTTATTGGCTGAGTCGGGATTGCAGAACTATGACTTACCTATACAAGAATTACTTTACCCACCAGTGAAATGCAGTTGCCTCTAGGGTAGAGGGGGGCAATCAGGTCACATAGCACAACAGAACACGACCGAGCGAGAGGAGACATGGTCAGACAAGCCCTTAGTATTATTTAAAAAAGCACAAGTGCTTTAATTTCAACACAAAACAGATAAGGATCTTGTTATTTAATGTCCTGTTTGATAGACAAAACAACAGTTTATCTGCTTCTGAAAGATGAAGTGGTGAATCGACCCAGCTAGGATTTGAAGCTCTGGCCCCAGGGCACTTGGGGTTTCAAATTTGATCCCTGCTATATCTGATCAAGAAATGATAAACCTGAAATTAAGATTGGCAGTTACCGACTCAATGGAAAAGTGCAGCCTTCACATGGAATCCTTGAGTGCTCCCAGACTAGCTCTAGGAGTGCACATCCCACTGCCTGGTAGCATTTTAAAAAAAAAAATAATAATAATCCCCAAATATTCTAAACATCAGTACCTTGTTCTTAGCTAACGCTGGTAGCCTTTCCTTAAATACAATCCTTTCAGGAATTGATTTCCATGTAGCAAATGAAAGGAGATAGGACTTAATCCAACGGAGCAAGTCTCTTCCCTCCCAAATGATATGGAGTGTTTTTACATGGCTGAATCTTGCAAATGAAGTCTTCAGGGAAATGATCAGCCGCTTGTAGGACTTGGAGATAGGGGAGCTTGCAGCATGATTGCGACTCTCAAAAGAAGGAGCTGTGTCTGCAATTGTGGGCTCAGCTTAATGGCAAATGATTATCTACAGAGGGTGGAGGGGGCGGCGGGGGAGGAAAGCAAAGCAGCCAATGTAGCCAAGATGAGGTGGTTATTTTTAACAAGTTTCCTTTTCTGTTTACAATAGAATTTAATTTGATTTCTTTACAATGTGCCCTATGAATGGCAGTCGATGAACAAGTGCTTGTATCCTTTTCTCTGTGAAGTGCAGGGTGGACAGAGACCCCTAAGCCATGATTTTGATGGCAGTCTTGCAGGACATCTCCCATACTCTGCAGGGCTGTTAAGGGCAGCTCTGGGGAACTGGGGCAGGGACCATGGATTTACGGCTGTGCAGATCCATCAGTCATTTGCTGCGTGCTGGAGTCCCCAGTGACAGATGTAAACAGGGGCTTTGCTGACACTCAGTGGCCTGGGTTGGTGTGGGGAATTTGTTTTATGCTGCATCCTGTGAAACTCCTGAGAACACAGTCCCAGGGCATGAGAAACAGGCAGTGGAGCAGCCTAGACACAAGCCAACCTTGTTGCTCGACTCTCAGGCCTTGTCTACAGCAGAGAATTTCTTACTTGTTTTTCCAGCAACAATGCAACGACACTGCTGCTAGCAACAGTATGAACCCCAGTGTAAGCAGGGCACCTGGTCTGCACTACAGCTTGTGCCATTGGTCATACTGGTACAGCCGCACCACGGCTAGGAAAATGGGTACAAAATGTCCTATTGTGGACACTCCCTCATTCTGCAAGCTAGGTGAAGTGCCTAAAGTGAGACGTTGGCATAACCGGTGAAGGGTAAATTAGATTAGATTATTGCAGTCCTTTCAATGGAGTGGGGATGGGGGTGGTTAGAGGAGTAACCAACAAAGTGGGTTTCTAACATCTCCGTGGACACCTTGCTTTGCACATTGGTCATTTGTTGCCTGTCTGACTTATCCAGTCAGGCAGTGGACTATACAGAGCTGTGTATTTGTACAGCACTTTGCACAATGGGGCCTGATTCTGAATGGGGCTCTTGGATGCTATTCAAAGATAATTATTGCTCTACGGTATATTTTGGCTGTAACACAGGTAAGGAAAATACGAGGATTTTTTAACAAAACTGCTACCTTGACAGTCCCCCTTTCACATAGACTGTTTGCCTTTTCCCTTCTTGCAGGAGGAATGCCAGAACTATGTGCGAGTGCTGATTGTTTATGGCAAGAAGGTTTTTACCTGCGGTACCAATGCCTTCTCCCCAGTGTGTTCCAGTAGACAGGTCTGTTATTGTCTTTCTCTTTTTGGGGGGGGAGGGATGGTGGAGAGAGATGAGGGTGTGTTCCAAGGAAAGAGTCATTTTGAGGCGAAGATGGAATATTCCTTATTATAGAATAAATATTTAAAATTCAGCTGATCTGAAATTGTGTCTCTTTGCTGTGACCTCATCCATCCCCCTTGCTGGGAAATGAGGCTGATGCTATATATGGATTGGGTTCAGCTACAAAACAATATTTGTGGCCTTGTGAGTCACACACTCCCTATAGGGTAGTGCTTTGTGAGGTGGGAGGCTGATTGTGGTGGAAGGGGCTAGGACTCGGACTACCCTTTTGTTTTTGGAGGAGAGGTTTTTTTCACTTGTCCTCACCCCAGCCCCTTGTAGGGAGCCGGGCAGAAGAGCTGGAGAGCTGCGAAGGGGGCCTTGGGATGAGAGGGATTACAGGGCTGTTGAAACTTTACGCCGTTCACGGCTCTTTCTTGCTCTTCCCTTGCTCATAAGCCTGCTGCTGACAACTAGGACTGGCCACACGCATCTGTTGTCTCTATAAGGTTCTTCCCTAGCTGAATGCTCAGCCAGCTTGACCGGGAAGCTGTCTCTGTTTTAGGATGTTGGGGATGTGCATGGGGCATGCTCGGTCCTCTGACATCCTTCTCAAGACCCAGATTATCCCGGGTGGCAATCGAGCTGGGTGGATTCAGGAGACATGGAACACAGGCTAACTAATGGGGGGGGAAGTGGGGGGAAGGCAGCATTCTTTAGCTCCAACAGGAGAGATTCCCCCTCAGAATCAGGACTGGCCCCTGCAGCTGTGTGGTTAGTACTACAAAGGCTGTTTTCAGTGAGAGTCGGCCCTGTTTGTTGGAATTCCAACTCCTATAGGGTTCCAGCCAAGCAAATGACAAAGCTCTCCTTGGTATTAAAAGGAGCAGGACCAGGACCCCAGTGATTTAAAAAATGTCAGCAGGTAAAATTGGAAACAGAAGGAACCTACACATCCAGAGACTGTAAATAGACAGCTGATGTACGTGGGTACAACTCCATTGACATAGGCGAGCTGTGCCCGCTGGCGTCCCAGAGGGCCAGCGGGTCTGAAGCTAATGCACCACATGGCTTTGTGCTGGCCCTCTGCAAATGGCAGATTTGACCATTGATTTACAATCATGCACAATGTCATTTTCTTACCATTGCCTATTGTTGTTTTTTTTAACATGGGGGTTGTTACTAGGTGCTCAAGGAAAGGTTGAATTCTGTGTGCACGCTCAGAGAAGCCAACTGTGCTATTAAACCCTTTATTCCCACTTTCTCTCTCCTTTTAAATACAGGTAGGAAATCTTAGTAAAACCATTGACAAAATAAATGGAGTGGCTAGATGCCCGTACGACCCTCGGCATAACTCGACAGCTGTGATTACATCACGGGGAGAACTCTATGCTGCAACTGTAATTGATTTCTCTGGACGGGATCCTGCCATTTACCGCAGCCTTGGAAATGTTCCCCCACTACGGACTGCACAATACAACTCCAAGTGGCTTAATGGTAAAGTCCCGCTGGCCAAACCGAAGCAATACGTGTATTGAAAGCAACAGGATAGGCTTGTAAATCAGCTCCTTCTCCCTCATTTCACACCAGAATCCAGAATTGACAGGGGATTTCAGAGAACTTTATACAGTTCAGAGAATGTGGTTTATAGAGTACTTTTTACAGAGAGAGGGTGCTGGGTATGTAGTCTTGAGATGCCAAAGGAGGAGAAACTAAGTCAACATAAACCCCCACCCTATTCTACATTCCTAGATGTTAAGGCCAGAAGGGATCATTATAATGTTCTAGTCTGACCTCCTGTGTAACATAAAAATTCATCCAGTAATTTCTGCATTGAGCCCTGGATGAGCAAGGACAGATCTATTAGAAAGAGACCCAGTCTTGACTGAAAGTGATGGAGAATCTGCTATGTTCCTTGGTTAGTGGGGCCTGATCCACAAACCGTTCAGGTCAGTGGGAGTCTTTCTATTGGCTCAAACCCTATGGGCAGCGCTTGTCTCCACTCTCCAGATCCTGGGGAGGCTTATGAAGGCTGCTATAGAGCTGTGGGATAGTGTGTTGAAGCAGTGTCCAGAGGAAGAAGGTGCTGGACTATGGCATTGTTTCTCCATTCAGAGGCAAGTCCCAGCATTTCTCCTTTAGGTTTGTTTTCCTGCACAAACAAACAAACAAACAAACAGAAAGACAAATAGAGAAAAATCCAGGCGAAGGAAAGAAAATCTGAAGAGAGAGTTGAAAGAAGAGCAGAGCTAAGCTGAGCTGCCAGTGCACTGCTGTAGCTAAAGGAGCTCATGCAAACTGTGGATGTATAAATGGGGATATTGAGTAGGAGTCTGAAGGCAGTATTGCCTCTGTATGCAGCACTGGTGAGACCATTATCAGAATACTGTGTCCTGTTCTGGTGTCCACATTTCCAAAAGGATGTTGAAAAATTGGAAAGGGTTCAGTGAAGAGCCACAGGAATGATTTGAGGTCTGGAAAACCTTCCTTGCAGTGAGAGACTTAATGAACGTAATCTATTGAACTTACTCAAAAGAAGGTTAAAAGGTGACTTGATTGTGCAGCACAAGGATCTGCTTGGGGAGAAAATACCCGATTAAAAAAGGGCTTTTTGACCTAGCACACAAAGCTACAATACGTTCAAAGGTTGGAAGCGGAAGATAGACAATTTCAAACTGAAAATAAAGTGCCTGTTTTTAATAGTGGGGGTAATTAACCATTGGAACAAGTTACTAAGGAAGGTGGAGGATTTGAAATCTCAGGAAATCGGTCTGTGAGGATCAGGTGTCTTTCTAAAAGATATGGTCTGCTTCAACCAAAAATTACTGGGCTTGATGCAGGAACCACAGGGGGAAATTCTGTGGCCTGTGTTATGTAGAAGATCAGATTAGGTGATCATAATGGTCCCTTGGGCCTTAAAATCTATATAGCTTTATCTGTGATGGTCTGATTGGACCCATTCTCTGGAGCCCTCTCCTACTTTATCATCTACTACCTCCCAGCTTAAACCTGCCTTGCAGCTTTATCAGATCTCGCCGTGCATGCTCTGTTCTCCTCCTCGCTCCTGGGCTGTAGAATTAAAGGAATTCCTGTATATTTTTCTTCCTCCTTTGAGCATTAGTCCAACATAAGATCATAAAAGCAACCTGTAAAATCAACAGTTTTTTCCCCCCTCCAGTCAAATATTGTTCATTGTACAAACTTTTTCCTTTTCTACAAAGTCTGTTGGCATGAAAGAATATACACTTTAAAACTTTGTGTAGTGTCTGATTAAAATGCACGCTTCAAACCTCTTCCAGAGTCTTTTAAATTCTTGTAGGGGGAGAACTACAATGCGTGTATTGATACTATCAGTTCTGGTGTGGTTTGTTTTATAAACATGAGAAAATCTTTTAGTGCCTATGAACTGGAAAAAGGCCCATGATAGAAGCCAGATGTCATTGCATTAGGGGAATAGGTTGAATGTTTCAATACAGCATTTAGAGAATTAGGAGGTGATGCAAACAGCATATTTAACACACCATAACGTGTGACTCAGCAATGAAAAGGGGGTGGGTGGCTTGTATTGTAGAGTGAATACAGGTACACGTGTGGTAGCTATACCACTGATAGCAATGGTGAAAGGATTGGGCCCAGTATTTGCATCCCCAGGGTTGGAGCTGAGGAACACACCCATATGTCATTATTCTCAGATCCATTGCTCGGGTGCCCTCTGCCAACGCAGTGTCCCCTACAACCTAACAGTGCAACGCACAGAGCCGTTCGATGAGCACCATTCGGCTTCTGAGCTCTGTAAATCTCATTGCGCGTCTGTTTTCCAGAGCCCAACTTTATTGCTGCCTATGACATTGGTTTGTTCACCTACTTCTTTTTCCGTGAGAATGCGGTGGAACATGACTGTGGGAAAACTGTCTATTCTCGCGTGGCCAGAGTTTGCAAAAACGACATTGGGGGGAGATTTTTGCTAGAGGACACGTGGACGACTTTTATGAAGGCCAGGCTGAACTGCTCCCGCTCTGGAGAAATCCCCTTCTATTACAATGAACTGCAAAGCACCTTCTATCTTCCTGAGCAAGACCTGATCTATGGAGTCTTCACTACCAATGTGTGAGTTGTGACACTTTCAGTTATGTTTCCGCCCCTCTTTCCCACCTCAGCCCCCAGCACAATGAAACTGTCTTACTATCAATTCCAGTCAATCATTCTGAAAGATCATTTAGAGGCAAAGTATCCTTTAGAACTTTCAGGGAGAAGCATGAGCTATAAAATAGAGGGATGTAAAGACATAACTGGAGATTGTCATATCACCTTTCTGATGTTTGTTGGGATCGTTTTCAAGGAAATTGCATTGGGATGGTTTTGCGTGCACATGTGTGAGGATCCTGAGGACAGAGTCAGAGAAGAGCTAAGTTTAAAAAATATATTGTGAATTTTTTTAGGTTTTTATTTACTTTTTTAAAGTTAGATGAGTGTAAACCAGGTTTCTCCAAACCCCCTCGCTCAGATGAGAACAATTTCTCACTGCTACCAGCATGTCCATTATGAGGTCACAATAATACTCTCTAGAGTTTGTTAGACTGAATTATAAAGGAGAAGATGAAAGTGGAATTAATTGTTGTACAAGATGCGACACTCAGAGAGCCTAATTTGTGTAGCTGACTTCTGCGGGGCTACTCGTGGAATAGGATACTACTCAATGTGGATAAAGGTCTGGCCCCAAATAATAGCCCATGCAGGGCAGAGACTTGGCATCACACTCAAATAGGGGTCTTGCTTATGTACAGTGATGCTTCTGCAGGGGTTGGCAGTGGCAGAAATTGAGCTTGGGAATCCTGGATCTAGACGTCTGCGTTTTGAGCTAAAGAACCTGATTCCTTAGCTCAAAGGCTGCAGCAAACTCAACCTCTCTACAGGAACTAGAGGCAGACTGGAAAGAGTCACGCTGTCTTAGCACGGGCTCCACTGACACTGAGATTGGGACAGAGAACCAACTTCTCTCAAAGCAACTCACGGTGTTGTGCTTTTTGTTATCCGCATACAGTGCTTAGATATTGCAGCCCTAGAGGTGAAACCCTGGCTCCACTGAAGGCAGTGGGACTTTTGCCATTGAAGTCAATGGGTCCCGGCTTTCACCCATACTCTATAAACACCAAGAGGGAGGGAGGGTGGTAGGCTGTACTTATCCATCTATCTTGTGCTATTTCTGCATGTTCACTGCCAAAATCAGCCAGGAACTAGCCAGCGCAGCGCTTAAAAAAGAAAATATAATTGGGCAGTGGGCCTGAACCACAAACCCAGATCCAAACACCCTGTGGACTTTGGAGAAAATCTAACCAAGATCTGAACTTTGCATGAAACTCTCTCTAGAATTAATGCTTAAAGGAAGTTAGCCAAACATTCTGCCCCTGTAAAGAAACTTGGCTAGAGCTTCGGGTGACGATATGAGACAGTTCTTATGTTACCAAAAGTGGCTGACCAGTTTACAATGAAGATGTTGAGGGTTTTTATCCATACATCCATTTGGCACCAAAAAGTTTGAAATGATAATTTAAAAAAAAATTAAAACATTATTGTAATTAACAACTGGTATACTTAGAATCTACTGGGAGAAGGTATTGTGTGGCGTGGGTTGGATAGGATACTCTCCTGCTGGGTCTGTAGCATCACTTCTCCCATTATTTGTAAGCAACACAGAAGGTAATGGGTGCTACCCAATCCCTGTATGGGATACAGTTAGACACTCTTGTTACTCCATGGCTTTAAAGGGCCCACCCCCACACTTGGTTCATCCGTCTCACCTCCAGGTATTATATAACACTGGTGTAATTGACTAGATGCGTTATTATTGACAGTAGCTGAAGTTAGATCAAGTAGTGTTTTTTGTGGCTACGACAGAATGTTCTTTCAAGAATTCAAAGAGGAAAATGTTCCAATTTGTCATCTGACTAGAGAAATAATGATAACTATTCTTTTAACTTCCATCAGGATTTATATCTTGCTATATGTGTTCTGCATGCCAAATAAGGCTGATTTATGCTCCAGTCTGTGTCTCTATCCACTGTTCTGCTGATAGACTGAAGATACATGATTTTTGTTTAAAAGTATCATTACTTTTTGAAAACCCGCGTTTAATGGGATCGGGGCTGTTTCCAACAAAGGACGATTGGCTTATATCATGCTTCATTGTGAAAAATCCATGACAAACAGATTTATTGCTCATGGTTGTGTAATATTGAGCTAAGTCAGCAGGAAAGAGGGTTATTTAGGGAAGTAGCTTCTGAAATATTTAAGCAGCTGTTATTAAAGTTTTTCTATAAGGTCATTGAGATCACATTTAAAACCCTTTGAACTAAATCATTTTCCAAACGGCCTGGTTGATCCATCACCACTGGTACTGGATGTGAATGAAGGGGATAACTACACTTGGCCCATAAAGAACTGTACCGAGAAATTAATGTCAGTGGTTTAAGATTGGGATCAAACTTTTGATAGTCAGGGTGAAACAGCACTGCCCTGCAGGCGGGATAATTATCTGATATTCACCTCTTCTCACTCATCTTCAGCAGAGGGAAGGAACTTGACTCTGTAATGTTTAGCAGGGCTCTATAAGAATTCATTCTATTTTGAAAAGCTATGCAGCTTTATTTAGACTAGCCTTTTTTTGTGTGCCTCGAGGCATTTACTTGTCACCCATCATTAGCTTTGTCTAAAGAGCTGCCTTCTGTGAACATGCACTGCGTCAGCAGCATTCAGACAAAAGTGGAGAAAGGTTCGACTTGCGTTGCTTTGACATGTTCAAAGTGAACTGCTCCACTGCACAGTGGAATTGAAGGTGCAGGGAGAGGAGTTAGTGGGGGGAGGAAAAGGGAATAGGAAAAAACGTTCCTCTTTATATGGGGTTTCTCCAAAGGAATCTGCTGTGAAAGAATCTGTCCCTCTCGTTCCCTGCCTGGAATTGTGCAGCTAGGCTTTTTGTGTGTGTAATTATTGGTTTAGTAAAAAATTGTTCTTTTGAGAGAATTCAGATTGCTTTAATTAGCGCAATATGTCAAGCAAACCCTGGGTTATCTAAAAGCCACCATGACAAGTCGATCATGCTATCCCTTAGTGATCTATTTTTATTTTTAATTTGATGTCTTTCTCTCTAATTTTCTCTCTCTTTTCTTCTTCCTTTAAAAAGAATGGGTTGAATCCCAGGTTGGGCTTATACAAGCTCTGTCACTTAAGTTAATATCTATGCTTAGGGCTTGACCCTACTTAGATATGGAGCCACTCCTGGGTGGTTCTGGGTGAGCTCACTGCCTGTTAATGTCAGAAGTGGATATGATGACTGAGTAGGGTAAAGTTGCTGAAACAAGTTCCCTTGCAGATAGTCCTTCCTCCAGAAGCATTTGTTTTACAGACTGATTCCTCTGCCTGAGGCATGCATTCTTGATACTATTCAGATACAGATACTATTCCCAGCGGGGGACACACAGAAGTGAACTGTGGTCATTGAAAACAACTTTTTCTGTGGCATGACCTTGCATGTTGAACGGTTGCAATTGCTGGTTTGGTGCTAATTCTCTCTCTAGGTGTATTTAGTATATTTTTGCAGCTATAGATTTCAGGCATCTACAGAAACTGAATTTCAACTTCATCTGACAAATACCACGAAATTAAAAATTAGTCTGTTCATTATCAGTCAGGATTGATGGGATGTAAAAACTAAATAAAAAAACGGACACACATAATCCATGGAAATTGAACACTATGTGCCCTTCGTGTCAGGATTGCTTCTGTGGCTCTTAAAACATGTACATTTTACAATTGAGATTAAAATTCAGTCTCAAGATTGTCATCTAATCTGGCTGGATTTTTTCCTCCTCCTGAGATCTGTAGCACTGCACTTTTACCTAGTAATTTACATGTATTTTATTCAAATGGAGTTTGATGTCTGTTATGATGAAATTGTCAATGTTCTAATGATTAAATTGATTTTTTTCCCCCTTTCCAGAAACAGTATAGCTGCTTCAGCAGTATGTGCCTTCAACCTCAGTGCCATTACTCAGGCATTTAATGGCCCTTTCCGATACCAGGAGAATCCAAGATCAGCCTGGCTGCCAACAATAAACCCCATCCCTAATTTTCAGGTATTACTGCAGCACTTCAATTTACTCCAGACTCTTCTAATTTCTCTTTGATGGAACTGTTGTACTGAGTTGTTTTTTATGGAATTCAGGATACCAGGCAGAAGCATGGTGTTGAACTACATTTCTCCACACTGGGAGGTGTAATGGAAAATTAGGGGTTGGGGTGGGTTCTTTTTAGTGCTCTAGATTTACCAAAATACTTCAAGGTAAAGACTAAAGTGGGTAGAGGGGAAAAGCATGGTCAGTTTTTGGAAGAATTCGGGAATCACTGTATGTATTCAAATGAAGTAGAAGGAGGAGAAAAAAATATATAGGTCTAGCCTCTCATCCGGTAAAAGTAAATCTTTTTCATACAGCATATTCTTAGTCTGTGGAACTCCCTGCCATATGATCTGGGTATATCTTGCCAACTCAATTACCTGACATTGTAGGGGTCTTGGGGATTGGTGCTCCTTTGTCCCTCCTTTTCTCTGCCCGGGGAGTCTCTTGTGAGCTGTAATACTTCGGTCTAATTCTTGTTGCTGGCCATGATATGGGGGTGTCTGGGGGGTGTTTGGTGGCTTGTGATATACAGGAGGACAGACTGGATGATCTGGTGGCCCCTTCTGACCTCAAACATTATGATTATGACTCTATGATATTACTGAGATTATGAGTTTAGCAGGATTCAAGAGAAGACTGAACATTTCTATGGAGACTAAGAATAGCCAGAGTTGTTACAGTAAAGATTTATAAAATTAACAAGAGTTGTGGAAGGCATATAAACCTTCATGCTGAAAGGCAGAAAATAGCTTCTAATTAAAAGGGTGAGGATGAAAATTTCTTGGGGGACATATTATCCCATAACTTCCCACTGTGGGGTTTCTTGCACTGTCCCTTGAAGCAGCTAGCATTGGCGTCTGTTGGAGACCATATTGGGCTAGAGGGACTGCAGAATGGGAATTCCTATGCTCCTAGGTTTGTATTTCTGCTATGCTCATCACTGTGGTATGTGTGTGGCTAGAATGAAACTCTTAAAATGAGCCATGCAGACATCCCAGCCACGATTTGCAGATTCAGTGGCTGGAAGCTGAAGCTAGACAAATTCAGACTAGAACTAAGGCACATGACCATTGGAACAACTTACCCAGGGATGTGGTAGATTGTCACTTGAAATCTTAAATCATCTCCTAAATCTTTCAATCAAGATTGGGGTGGGGGTGGGGGGTGTCTTTCTAATGGATAGTGCTAGCTCTTCAGGAATTTATGGGTTTATGCAGGAATTACTGGGTGACATTCTATGGTGTGAATTATTCAGGAGGTCAGACTAGATGATCATAATAGTTCCTTTGGGCCTTAAAATCTAAGCATCCGTGAATTGTGAACTTGCCGGGATCCTGAGTTACAGCTAATTGTCAAAAAAGGAACAAATTGCAACCATCCGGCTTTAGTCAGCTCTGCTCAAAACCTCAGCGAGTGAAGATGACTGCTTCAGAGCATCCGTGAGCAGCTTCTGCTAGCTGGGCTGCCATGAAGCCGGCATCGAAATATAGAACTTAGTCCTCCCCCACTGGTGGAAATCCCAGGGGGAGTGTCAGTGTGTCAGGAATCTTTCCTCACTCCCTCAGAGTGAATCTCTCTGTGGCACAGTGGGGCCTTGTGCCAAATTGGGTGCCCATTTCCCCTTAGAAATGCAGAGGTGCAGTTGATGCAGATTACAGATTCCAACATGCCATTGCTCCATACTGATTGGCTACGTTTTGGCCACACTGATCTAGGTGAATTCAGAACAAAATATAAGGCCTAACTGGAGGCCCGGTCATGCTGAATGCCCTCAATTCCTATTGGGTTTGAAAAGTATTAGGGTTCTCTGAGAGTCGAGGGTGTTCAGCACCTCTCTGGACTGTGTCCTGGGTGAACAGGGAAATGCAAAAAATGAGTCTGGAAAAGAGATTTATTTGCTGTGGAAAATATCAGATATAATGGGGGAGTGAAGAGATTACAGGACCAATATGAGAGTGTTAAAAGATAAAAAATAAAGAAAGAAAGGAAGGAAGGAAGGTCCATGGCAGATGAAAGGAAGATTGCAAAAAGAGATTTGGATATATTTCAAGTATGTAAGGAACAAGAGGTCAGTGAAGGGCCTTTATGAGATGACAAAGGTAATTTAGTGACAGAAGAGGCAGATATTGCAAAAAAAAAAAAAAAAAAAAAAAAAAAATTAAATTAATTCCTTGACTCAGTGTTCACAAAGGAAGATGAGGGAAGGATGCCAAAAAAAAAAAAAAAAAAGTCTTCCCAGAGAGGAAGGAGAAATACTGAAGGATATAGAGGATCAAGACAGCATAGATAATCAGGAAATTAGAACAAAACAAAATAAAACAATAACAAGAGGATGCTGTGTCAGCATGTGGGCTGCCAATAGAGCAAAAGGGTTACCTTCTGCTTCATGAGCGTAGGAAATAAAACTAACAATGATATTCCAACCATCAGGATTCCTCCTTCATTGATGACCTGTGAAGGAAAAGGGTATAGTGGGCAAAAATGAGACTATCTGAAGCATGAACGTTCAGGGCTAGAGAGAGAATGAGAAGGAGGTGGCAAAAGAGAGATTTCCAAACTTCTTTAGGAACCAGGGATTAGGCACTGATGAAATAGAAAGAACTTCTCTATTAGCAAATGCATTCTGTAAGGATTGAGTCAGAAAACCGCTAACCTTGGCATGAGTATTTAGAAAGAGGCTGAAGATACTAACCAAAGGGCTAGATCTTCAGCTGGAATACATCAGCACCAGCCCTTTTCACTGCCCTAGATTTCCTCCAGTTCCTCCAGCTCTGGTTGCAGATTTTAGTTAGTTGCAGATTTTCGGCAGGGATTCACAAAAGGAAAGTTGTGCCTAGAACATTGTGAAGAACTTGTTTGTTGGTGCAGTAAACAGTCAGAAATGGGACCCTAATTGGGAAAACATAATTTGTCTGTTCCTTGATCTGTCAAGATCAGTAAATCAGTGGGGCAACACAGTCCAGTGGACCGAGTTTAGGACTGAGCACTCATCCCAATTCTGCCGTTGACTTCTGTGCCCTGGGGCACAGGACATTTAAGACTCCTCACATTTCCTATGGGTTAATGAAAGCCTCCTTGCCCACCTCACAGCGCCAATCCTGTTCCCAGTGACGTCAGTAACAAACATCTCGTTGACTTCTGTGGGAGTATGATTTTTCACGGTGTTTTGACAATATTAAGTGCTAAGTATTAAAGTATGATATAACGTGAATTCCGGGGCAACGCAGGCCTCAGAATGAGGTAACCAGGGTAGCAGATCTGATGCTGTTGTTGAACTGAAGCAAGGAGGCCAAAGCCTGAACCAAAAGGTCCATTTTGATGGACCTGGGAGGTGAGGTGAAGTCTGAGGATGGTCGGACACAGGCTAACCAGCTATCTATGTGAAGCTGTAGGAGTTGGAGGGAAGTTGCAGGCCAACTCCCTTGCAAGGATTATTCAAAGTCAGGGGAGCCAGTGGGGGAATGCATGTGGAAGAGGCCAGGTGGTGAACTTGGTGTTTTCATACAAAAAGAGTAATTTTTTGGGGCGTTCATCTCAGATTTACAGGACTTTAGGGTGAGACTTCAGGCAGACCTGGGAAAACCTCAGAAAGGGTTTGGGTAGAAGTTCAGGGTTTTCTTATCTCCTCTGAATTTCTTTATCCATCCTTAACTTTTTTTCTCCCAAGTTAGTTCTGAATTTCTGTAGTTTATCTGTAGACGCGCTCACTCTGTGGTGTCGCAAAGGAATAAAATACCATCTCACTGGCCAATGGACCAATATGGAGACATGACTTTATGGGGTGGAAGAGTGACCAAAGCTTCCTGTAACACTGGCTGCTAGCACAAGGGGCCAAATCCTGAAGGCTTTCCTCAGGCACAATTCTCAGTGAAGTCAACGAGTGTTTTCCCTGAAGAAGGACTTCAGGGTTGTTTTGGGTGAAGTGCAAATAGAGCTGCTGAAGTTCTGTCGTCCCTGTTTAGTGTGGGACGCTGAATGACAACAGCCCTAACGAGAACCTGACCGAAAGGATCCTGCAGGATGCCCAGCGCTTGTTCCTGATGAATGACGTGGTTCAGCCAGTCTCCGTGGAGCCCTATGTCACTCAGGACAACATTCGATTTTCCAAACTGGTGGTTGACATTGTTCAAGGAAAGGATACTCTCTACCACGTGATGTATATTGGCACAGGTAAGAGCATTCGAGTTTAAGGAGGAGAAGTCCCCCTCGTTCAGAGACATAGCAGTATGGGAGCCTGATCCTGAGGTTGTTACTGTTTGTACTGAGTTCTTACTTTAGGCAAAACTCCATGGAAGCTAGTTTTTCTGAATAGGGAAGAGATAAAAACAGAATAGAGACGTTGAGGCATGACCTTGAGAGAATAGGCCTTAAATCCACAATGCGTAAAGAAGCAAAAGATGTTTTTCCTTTTAACATGTATCAACTAATCAGACTAAGGCACAATGGTGGAGAAGGGCAAAGGGCTTGCCCTAGGTAACCAAATTGCTGTGTGTGATCTTGTGCAAGCTAACTTAACCTCTCCGGGCTACAGTTTACCTATCTGCAATGATACTTGTGCACTTTTACACACCTATGAGATCAAGAGATGGGTAAGCATTATTATCATCACGTTGCAGATGGGGAAACTGAGGCAGACAATTTCCTAAGGTCACACGACGAGTCAGTGGCAGCACTGAGATAACAATGCAGATCTTTTGACTCCCACTGCTATGCTCTGACAATTAGGGCATGCTGGAAAGCACAAGAATCGTGGATGAAAGGCGATGAAGAAAGGCAAAGCATTATAAATGGTTGCCTTAACCTATATTCACACTTGAGATCAAAGTTAAATTAAATATTTTGATTAATCAGAGCATATGGCCAGCCTCATGGGGGTAATGTTTTTGTCCTTTATTGTGGGAGTGTTGACTTTATAATAAGATATATTGCCCCGGTAAGTGTTAGTTTAATCTAACATTGCAATATGGAGTCATCCTCTCACTCTGAAGTTACCATCTTCCAGGATTGTGTCATAATTTATGTAACTTTTACCACCACTTACTTCGAAAGTGATTAGCTTTGATATATTCTAGTAACAGTCCCCCTGATCTGAGCCTGCATGGAAGTGATCGTGATGAGCAAACCATACTTAAAATGAAATATGGCATGGTGTTGCCATTTTTACTTCTTTATTCCTTAAGTAAGGTGTCCCAGTTACTATGCCAGAAGAAACAGAAGTGGAAGACTGAGATTTTAATTCCATTTGCTTTTTGCCTTCCGTTATCTGTGAAGAAGTCATAGTGTTTTATCATCTATTATCTTATACACATCAGTTTCTCTGGACACTGGTAGTGGTCACTGGAGACTGGAAGCTGTTGAAACTGAAACCTTTCAAAGGATGAGAATCGCAGTTAGAGGGAGCCTTGAGCATATTGTATCCTAGAGATTAGGGGTGGACTTGAACCCAAATCGGAATTGACCCCAAACTTCATGATGATATAGATCCAGATCTGTATTTTGAGGCCCTATTAATTGATATAGAAACTTCCTGTATGTAACAGAACTTTGTTGCTAGGAGTAATTTAACTATGGTACTGACACACAAAAAATGCTGTTTGACCAGGAAGGCTTATTCCCTTGAATAGATCAAACTTCAAAGATAACAGGCATTGACTAATCTAATTTTTGTTCTAAATGCATGTATTATTCATGAAAAAAATGCTAGTTTGACAGCCCCAAAGATGAACTTCTCCCATAGATCCATCAATCCACCAATTGATAGATCAACAGTGTAGCGTAAGCTTCCATACAAACACTGCTCATTGTCATTGTATCCCATATTCCTACCGTAAGGACCACTTTTAGCAGGGAAAGGATAATTTAGACTTCAAACCCATTCAGTCCTTACTATGACATCAGAGATTTCCAACACTGGCGCACCATTTGTTGCAGTTGAGATGGCATTATTCTGGGTCCATCTGTTCCACAGCTATAAACCAGTAAGGACACCTGAATACACAAAAGGGAATTGCACCCACATAGCTGAGGCAGTTTCTACCCTGGATAACAAAAATGTTTAAAAAGTAGTAGAAGAGGAAACAAGCCTTAAAGTGTTTATGTAAATAGGATGTCATTAATCTTTAGTCTTTGTGCTAGGTACAACATTGAATCAATATCTCTAAGATTTACTTGCGTCTTGCTTCTTGTTCCATTAGAGTATGGCACCATTTTGAAGGCACTTTCTACCACTAATAGGAGCCTGAGGAGTTGTTATTTAGAGGAAATGCAGATTCTTCCCGACGGTCAACAGGAACCAATCAAGAGCCTCCAAATCCTGCATAGTGACAGGTCACTATTTGTGGGTTTAAATAATGGAGTGCTAAAAATTCCTCTGGAGAGGTGTTCAGTGTACAGAACAGAAGGGTAAGCAAATTTTACTGCTCTGATATATTCCACTCCAGCTTCAAAGGAAAGCACCAGGGAAACATATTCTAGTCTGATTCATTTCAGAATGCCTTTTTTCATCCCTGGGAGAGAGAGACAAGATATTTGTGTGTGTGTGTGTGTGTGTGTATATATCTTGATTGATAGTGCTCATGCCAGGAGCAATGGGAATGAAGGATATTGTTTTTGGTAAATATTAATTCGTCCTCATTAGAAATTAATCACATGTTTACTGAGGAGTAACTTCCAATATTTACAACAAGGAGTCTGGTGGCACCTTAAAGACTAACAGATTTATTTGGGCATAAGCTTTCGTGGGTAAAAACCTCACTTCTTCAGATGCAGTCTTTAAGGTGCCACCAGACTCCTTGTTGTTTTTGTAGATACAGACTAACACGGCTACCCCCTGACACTTTCCAATATTTACTTTTTTACTTGACTTTTCAGTGTTGGTTTTATCATCTCCACGTGTTTCGCTTGTAGTTCTCACTGGCTGAAAGGCTGCAGTATTCTGAATTCTTGGTCCTCTGGCCCATTGTGGCTTATAAATGATTGCTTCTCAACCATTTAACAATGTAGGGGTGCACTGGGTGGCTATTTTTCGTTGCTTTTAGAAGCCAGTAGCTCATTGGAATAGCATGTGACAGAGCTGGCACCTGGAAAAGTGCTGTTTGGCTTGAACATTTTAAAAGAAAATAAAAAAATCATTTTCAATATTGGCCTCTAACTGCAGAGGTGTAATCCGCCCAGTGTTGAATACAGAAGGGTTTGGATAGCTACATCTCCTGCCCCTAGTTTCAGCAGGCAAAGCAGTGTGATACTAGCTGACTGAGACAGGTGCTCCTGTAATCTGTGTTTTCCATCTTCAGTCCTAGAGTTTAAAGTGGGTCCAGCTGTGGGTAATTGCTTATTTGCACCCCTAAAGACACTCTTCTCCCTTTTATTGCAGCCTTTGCGTTGCTGATCCTTGTCTGAAATGGGTATCTTCAGTGCATGCCAAAAGGAGGCAGTTCATTAGCATGCTCTACCTCTTTCTTGGCCTAGCACAAAGCCTGATTCCACATGGTGAATTTCATGATTGCTTAGTTTCTAACCAGGTTAAAATTGTTAACTAGCTTGTTCTAAAGTTGAGTCTGTCTAAATATAAAAACAACGGCTCTTTCTATTTTTGCTGAGCCTCATAAGTATACTTATCCCTTTTAGGAAAAAAACCTCCACTTCAGTCATTACTTCAAGTTTGGCTCAGGAATGGTGAATGTATTAAGGTTTAGGAGTTTGATACAGAAGGGTTTAATTCGAGAAAGGAACCATAGTTGGAAAACATCGTCCAATCCTCCAATGGCAGATGTTTAAAGGGCCAGAACACAAGAGCCTTTCTCTTAAGATTGTATAGGAGAATACAGCTTGAAAGGAATATACATATAAAATGGATCAAGGGAAACCTAATTCTTCCCTCGCTTTCTGTTTGTTCATGAAAGATATACCCACTTAAACTTGCTAATAATTTATTGAATGTTAAAGTTCCCAGTCTGAGGATATAAAAGTACTTTTCACTGTGGGGGCCAGCTTTTGTAAAGTTGTAAAGTCAAATGGGCAACGATTTCAAGGCTCCCTAAGGTATCTGCACACTCCATTCCCATTGCTGTTGCTTTTAACAATTTGTATTGTAAATTATAGGCGGTTTGGCCAAGGTTTTCCGCGTTGCCTGAGGGATTTGGATGCTAACCATTAAAGAAGAACTTATATGCCACTCCACTGAACAGAGAGAACGAGCCAATCCTGTGAGCATTCATGGATGAGACTTGCTCAGTAACAGACTGAACTGGGTGACTGAGACAGTCATCGTATAACTCCCTTAAAAATCATTACTTTCTTCCTGGAAGTCATGGCTATGACAAACATGCACAGTCTTTGTTACAATGCTGATTTAGTGCTAAAGGATTTCCTAGTGAGACAGCCTTGTGACATACACATCTGGGGCCAGTTTCATTCCAGGTGCAACACCATTACATTAGAACATAGTTTCAATAGGCTGGCTCATCTATTCCTGTGGAAAAACCCATAAGATTGGGTTTGGGAGAGGAAGTGTCTGCTAGGGTCCCCTGTGGGGGATCATGGGTCTCAACCCAGGTCCCTGGGCAGTCCTCTAACTGCAACCAGCACCTGACTGGTACCAGCAAAGAGTGTGGGCTGGTGTGTAGCTCACCATAGGCACCGCTCACAAAGCTCCCAATTGGAGGAACTGTCTGGTCTCTCCAATTGGCTCGGACTCATTGTTTGAACCAGAAGTCATCTAAACAACTAGGTGAATTCCTGGCTGGTAGCTACATCAGATCTGCCTTCTTGCCTGACTCTTAAGTCCTGCCTTGTTCCTGATTCCTGCCTTCCTGTCCTATTCCTGGTTCCTATGCCCTGCCTTGTTCCAGATCCCTGCTTCTGTGCCCCACCTCTGGCTCCTGGCTCGAGCTCTGAGCCTTGGCCTGATTCCTGACTCTGGCTCTGACCCTCGGCTTGACTCCCAACTCTGGTTCCATTGCTAACCTTCGGTTCCCGGCTCCTGACTCCTGCTCTGACCACTAGGCCTGACCACCTGTGTTCAGTCTATGACCATCTCCTCATGGAAATTCCATCAGGAGGATCAGGGTTTGCTTCTGCATATGGAACAGACTGTGGAACCTACCCAGAAACCCCGAGGATCCTGTGGGATCTATAGGAAGCTAAGTCTCTTAGCACAGAGGCCCCTTGCATCCTTCCATAGCATCTCAGTGCTCCAGTGGAGCTGCACTGGATCCATGCTACCAGGTACTTCCCTGGCCATGGGTATCCCCCTTCAAGGGATCGCTGGATTGGAGAGGGGGCCACAGAAAAGATGACAAAGCCCCAGGACTTTCTGCAGGGCCAGAAGAATGGTGCTATGTGTTCCAAGTCCCAGCCTGCCCACACTTCACCTGGCTCAGAATTCCAGACACCCAGAGAACCCGCTTCATGGACTGGGGGGAAAGGGTGACGGTGTCACAAGCGCAATTGAGTCCTTTTTGCCTCATGAGAGTCCCCTCCACACATGGATCCGGGAGGCACAACTCCTCCCCTGGTCATCCAGCCTTACTCCAGCTTAGTGGTATACAATAGTTTAGAACACACAGACTTTCGCACATCATAGTCGTCATTTGACTTCATGGTACAATGTTAAGGTCTATCTCAGATGACTGGAAGCTGCGTGACATCAGATGAGGGTTTTAAATTTTCTCCAGATCATACTACTTTCAATGAAATAAAGCATCAGCCCAGCTCTTGAGGGGCTGGTGACTCAAAATCCTGCCTCCTACAGTCCGTTTTATCATAGTTTTAGATACTGTAAAAATTAGTAGGGTTGGGCTAAATAGAAGTACCGGAGATAGGATAAACTGAAACGTACTGTCAATATGCTGGGTGCCAAACAGCGAACACATTTGTACAACGTGGTAAGCCAGAATTTGTTCAGAGAGAGTTGGTCAATGAATGTGATTTTGCAGGTAATGCAGTGGTGAGTCCTGAGTTCAAAAGAAGATGGGGAAAAACGCTGGGAGGTTATCATGAGATGTGGAGCAATAGAGGGGATGGTACATTGCAAAAAAACAATGGAAACTTGCAAATGTGCACAACCCTTAAGAAAGCTACGAGGAGCTGGAGTTGTATGTATTTAAATGGTGGGTTTTTTTTCCCTAATAGAAACTGTTTTGTAGGAGATTTCTCAATTTCAGATTCCTGAAACTTTTTCCCTTTAATATCCTGGATGTGTAGATCACATGTTTACCAATCTCCTTTGTATTTATTTCAGTGCTGAGTTGTATCAAGAGGGGTGTTTTAATTTCATCTGGTGCTTTCCACCTGGCACTTCTCATGGGCTGTGATTTATTGCTTATTGTTGTGTCTATGTTTAATACATGCCAATAAATAACCTCAGGAGCCAGTCACGATTCCTACCCCTCACCTACTTCCTTGCCGGTGCTACGACTTCTTGACTGGCTTCTCAGAAAAGCTCTGGTTTCAGCAGTTTTCATAATCTAATCGTTTTGATGGGGGCTTGGGAAGCTTTCAGATGATGAAAATTTTGTGCCTCCCAGGCAGGAATACTACAGTGCTGTTTGTTGTTTCCCTTGGCTCTGTCCCTCTTTATCAGGAAACTTGTGACTGTTTTGCACCCCAGGGGCTAATTAGGAATTATGATTGCCAAGTAGTTTTTGTAATCCTATCAGTCTGGGCCCCAAGAAGGGGAAATCAGATGTGGAGACAAAACTGATCTAGCATCGATTAGCTTTGGCATTCCATACAGCTCTGCTGCTTGGGGGACCCATACCCAAGGCTCAGAAAGAGGGGAAGAGGAAGAAAGGGGGTGAAAAAAGCACGTCTGGCCTCTTCTTTACTGTTTGTTTATTGCCACAGCATCAATTGAACCTGCTAAATGGTCATTGATAGTATTGCACAGTGTCTTGATGTGTCTCGCTGACCCAAGGTATTTCTGGGTGTCTAAATGGTGCTTTGTACATGTCTACTGACCTGTCACAATTGGCCTTTTCAATACAGCCAGGCTCACCAGCCGAGCGACAGGAAGACGGCTGTAGTGTCAGTTGCCCAAATTGATGGCTGGACTTGGCTGCCGGGACCTTGCCTTGTGCATTTGTGTGTTTTCCTATTGTGTTAACGCTGTGGTTCCTCACTTCCACTGGAGAGTATTAGGAGGGTGTCCAATGCATGCAAAACCTGCAAACCCTTTTAAACATGTCATGTTTCTAGACTTCTTCGCTGCATAGTAGTTTGGCTGGGTTTGCTGCTCAGGGTTTTACTTGTTTAGAAACCTTTTTAATCTCCTTACAATACGAGAAGTAGGTAAAGTTGGGTTTAACACTTGTTTCAGAATACCCCTAAACTTTGGCCTTGGGTTGGTCTTGGATTCCTGTTCTAAATTTCACAGCTGGCATCACAGTATATCTAGAACAGGTGAAAACAAAACCCAGCATCTGAACTTTGGAGTGGTGGGGATTTGTGATCACGATCCAGTGTTGATAGTTCGGGCCAATCTTTAGTCTAGGTCAAGAATTATTTAAAGGGAGAGTGAGATCATTATTTCATGTTGGGAATCACAGTGAAGCAGGTGGGACAGTGAGGCCAGCACTAACACAAGGAGCTTTGTGATCTATGTGACCTACCCCTTGCCCAGCATCTATCCAGAGTGTGCATACAGTGCAGCAGGTTATTGACTGTGGGTCAGCCAACCCCGTTCAGGACCGGGAATGTGAGCAAAGCTGTAGTCATGCATCAACAAAGCATGGTCGATGACCAGGCTAGAAGTTGATGCCAACATCACTGCTGCTCCAACTCCTGCTAGAGACATTATTTTACTGCACTTTTTATGGATCATCTTCCGCCCCCTCCTCTCCCCACATCGTCTCCCACAACCGCCTGGAGAGAGTCTACAGCTCATATGAATCAGTGATATTTTGGGTGCACTATGAGGTCTTGGGAACAGGCCAGTTTATTATCCACCTCTGCTGCTAAAGGTGCATTTTTCTCTGTGCAATTGTGTTCACTTCTTCAGCTATGAATCTCTTGGGCCCTACACCAGTTTGGCAGCAGGGTAATGACATCACTGGAGTTATTCCTGATTTACACTTGTGTGACTGAGATGAGAACCAGGCCCTCTTTGCATGCAGTTGTGATTCTCTCTTGTCTTTTGACCCTGCTACTCTGGGTTTTAAATTGCTCGCTTGGCCAAAATTCTGTTTTACGTACCCCTTGGCCATATTGCTTTATGCAAAGCCAGCAAAAACCCTGATGCTCGACTGACGGCTACTCTCGTTTGCTGACTTGGGGTCTGTGTGAGGAACACAATTTGCTGCAAAACAGCCCTGGGCCAGTGATCAGACAACTGAATACATGTGGGTGAGTAACTTCTGGACCTGCTTGGAGGGGAATGTTGGACATGGAGGAAGGGTCAATAGCAGCATCCAAGCAGTGTAGTGCATTTCTCGCGCTCTCACTCTTCCTGTCTTCCTCACCACATGTCAAATAAAAGTTCTAAAGGTGGCCTCTAAGCCCAGAAACTCAAAGGTATTTAGGCTTCTAGCTGCCATTGAAATCCATGGGAGATAGGTCCCTATGTACCTTTGTGGATCTGAGCCTAAACAACTTCCACTAGACATTTTAAGTGACAGATGGGTGGGTTTGGATGTTTTAAAAAAACAAAAAAGCGAGATCCCCTGAAACGAAGCGGTGAACTACCTGAATCTCGCATAGCAAAGATGTAGTCATTACAAGCCTGCTAGATTTCAGGAAAGCAAATGTTGGGGAATTCAGAAATCAAACAAGTAATGTGCAATGGAAGGAAGTATTAAAAATGCTGGAAGAACCACAGAGAAGCCCTGAAACATCATAATTAAGGCACAGCAGCTCCCATTGTGACACTGATGGCCAGATTTTTGCTGAATATTTTGATACCTAAGTGGGAGCTGAGTGTTTTTGAAAATCTGGTTCTTTAACGACTATGAAAATTGCTGAGATACTGAACTCCTTTTATGCACGGCTTTGAGAGCTTAACGAGAAGTAGGGAGGGAGGCCTTGTGAAAATGTAACTATTGTTGAAAAGCAGGAAAGGGAAAACCTGTACTACCTCTTTCCATCGGGTTTGGTTGACGTGGTCACTATAGGGTTAAGAGAACTAGCTACTTACTATACCACTGATAATTAATTTGAAAAGCCTTGGAAAACTTCAAAGAAGGAAAGTGCTATCCCATAAATCCATCCACAAACCCTACTAATATAATGTGATAAATCGTGCAAATGAAATCCTGACTCAATTTAAATGAATGATAAAACTCCCATTGACTCGATGGGTCCAGCATTTCACCTCTAGAGTATGTCTACACTGTAGTTAGACACCCGTGGCTGGCCCATGCCGGCTGACTCAGGCTAAGAGGCTGCTTAGTTGCAGTGTAGACGTTTGGGCTCAGACTGCAGCCTGGGCTCTAGGAAGCCCCTCCTCACAGGGTCCTACAGCCTGGGCTCCAGCCAGAGGCTGTACATCTGACTGCAATTAAACAGCCCCTTAGCCCAAGCCCCACAAACCCGAGTGAGTTGGCACGGGCCAGCCACAGGTTTTTAATTGCAGAGTAGACATAACCGTAAAGGATAACAAACAGAACTACAATCCATAAGCTACATGGATTTACGTGGTAGATGAATTTGATTACTTTTTTTATAACACTACAATATTGGACCCCCAAACGGCAAACCCTAATGCATATGCTGAGCTGTAAGCAGATGAGTAGTCTTAATTACTATAATAAATCTAGTCGCGTACCTAAAGTTAAGCACCTTCATCATAGTTTCAGGATCTGGACTTTTGTGCTTAAAGGGAATGAGATAGATGTAATATGGTTAGATTTTAGTAAAACAATGGGCACTGTATCTCATGAAAGCTTAATTCAAATTGCTTAGGAAAGGAACATTGTTGTATGCATCTAAAATCGATTAAAAGACCATAAGCAAAGGGCACAGGTAAGTGAAAACGAAGCAAGTTGGGGGAAGTTTCTAGTGAGGTACCCAAGAAATTGGCATTAGGTCCGTCTTATTCAACAGTATCTTTATGACGTGGAAGAAAGTAGCATGCTTTGTGGCTGATGCTAAAGTGTGAAAGAATCACAAAGAACAGTGATGAGAGAATTAAGTTTCTGCCAGGAAAGCTAAGATGGGGTGAGTTTGGGGAGAAAGCTGAGAGTGAGGTTTGGGTTCTGGTGGTGGTGGTGGTTGAGTTAAACGTGAAAAACCAAACAGTAGGAATTCAGGATTTTGGGCTGCGTCTGGATGCTCTGCTCAGAGCAGGGTGTGAATGCCACGTGGTTACAGAAATGTGTTTGGCTATTGAATAATCTCCCCAGGGACATGGCGAAAGCCCCATCACTTCGCACGTTTAAAACTACTGTAGAGTGGACAGAACCCTAAGAAATAATCTGTAGGGAACAGTTCCACAGTGCTTGGAAAACAGACTGGACAATTTGATAGTTCTGTCCAATTTGTGACTTATATGATTCTATAAACCCAATTTATAAAGCTGTATTTTTATGCTATCTTTTTAATACCATCTCTCTCTCTCACACACACACACCCTCTCTCTCTCACTTTTAGACTACCATTTACCATATTGTACAATAGCTGAAACCCAGGTTTACGCAGCTACTGAAAAAAGAAAGGTTATAACTGAGACAGACGAAGGTCACTTAAGAATGAGCCCAGTAAAATGAGCTAATTTCAGGGCTCACTGGCTTTTGTTTTCTCACTGTCATCTCTTTGTTGCCAATTTGTTTTGGGATGCTTTGGTGTTACTGTTTAAAAAAACAAAACAAAACAAAAAAAGCCACACTGCACTTGTGACCTGGATGGCTCTGAAGATTCTGAATAGCTTAGAAGATGGATTTTTTCACCTCTAGCTAACTGGCTAGAGTCCAGCCCAGATCAGTGGTGGCTAGAAGTCATTACCATCTGATGACTGCTTGGTGGGTGCTGTGAAATTAGTCTCAGTCCAGTGCTGATTGACAGTGAGCACGCAGTTTTCTTGGAATGTACGATGCTAGGATGGCTTTGACGCTACAGTAATTTAAATAATATTAATAACAAAATGCTATAAGCAGGCCCCAGGTGTTTCATCCATTTCAGCCTTCAGTTCTTACATCTTGTGTAACTGTTGTTTCATATTATTTGTAGCACCCTCAATTTTCTAGACACTATCACATAGGAAGACGCAGTCTCTGCATCAAAGAGCTTGGAGTCTAATTCCACCGGCTGCCTACTTCATATCTCAAATTTCCGGTCTTTTACAGCAAGACCTGCAGTGAGAGTGAACAGTCACTGTAACATGCAATGTGTGCCTCTGATTGGTGGAGTCATAGTTTAATATCCAGCGGAATAGCTGCTGGGGAATTTGGCCTTTTCATTTGGAGATGTGCTAGTTGTTGGGGTTTTCTTTACAGCATCAGCATCGTGTGTAAAATATGTATATACAATTCATCATCAGAATCAAACACATAATAGTGATAGTTATTTATATTTATATAGTGTCTTTCATGCCAAAGTATCCCAAAGCAACAACCTTCTGTGAAAAATATAGTCACCCATTTCATCCACCACTAAAAATTAGTCACTTCTCAAGTAGAACACAGCAGCTCCCAGCAACGCTACCCAGCTGTTTTGGACAGGCACTAGAAAGGTATTGGGTGACTATCAAGAAAAAATTCCTGCTAGTAACATCCGTTACAGTGTGGAATAATCTGTCAAGTTAAGTAGAGGGAGTGTTGTTGCCTGGGACACTTAAAACTAGACAGAACAAAGTGATGGAGAACGTATTGAAGGGATCGTCTTGCACTTGTTTAGCATAGGGATCATCCTGTACTGGGCAAGGGTTGAACTATATCCCCAAGGGATAGATTAGATGGCCTAACATTTCTTCAAACTCTCTAATATTCTGTTATTCTACAAATACTCTCTCTAATTGAATCAGCTGAGGGCAGTTTTTTGAGCAGAAAGTAATTACCCAAAGGTTGGACAAAACAAGCTCATATGAAAGAGCTGCTCAAATAGGGATTGTTTTGTGCAGCCTTGGGGAAAATTGTAGGTTGTTTTCAGACCTGTGTATCTCGTTCATGACTCTTTCAAAGTCATTTGCTTCTGCACGCTTTCTTCTCGATAAATCCCATCGTAGCCTAGGTGTGAATCAGCAGCATTTTCTGGAGGTTTCCTATAACATATTCATTTTTCCTTGCCATTGAGAGCAGACACATTTCTTTCCCCTCCAGCTGCCCCTTCTGCTATCCTCCCAAGCCAGTAAATTGCAGGAATTCACTTCATTCTTAAGAGTATGAAATCTGACATTGCAAACTCAAAATGCAGAGGCAAAGTACCAGCCAAACGTGGCATCAGCATCCTGGCATTTTATGACACGGAGCAGTTGTAGGAAATAACACTTGAATGGGCAAATTTGCCAGTGCTGTTTTTCAAAAGGATCTCTAACCCGTCTGCCTTTTTGCTTTGGGTGTGTTTGCTCCACACTGCAGTCTGATTGTGTATAAGAGATGTTGTCTTTGTAGATTCCAAGGCCAGAAGTGACCATTGGGATCATCTAGTCAGCCCTCCTGTATAACACAGGCCATAGAACTCCCCCAAAATATGCTCTAGGAATTTTCTATTATGGCTAAGGCCTTCTGAGTTTTGGAAATGGATTGTGTTTCAACATCTGGACAAATACACTCCCTACTGAGGAATTCCTTCTTGCGATCCCTCTGGTTAGGACTTGTGTAGTTATCTGCATTTCTTTGTGGGTGACTGATTCCAAATCTGGTAGTCAAAGGCACACTGACTTTCTGTTTTTATTAGAGGTCAGTTTTGCTTGGCATGGTGACAGGAGTTTTTAATAGTGTTTATGGCGCAATGCTGCTGCTCCTTTTTTTTTTTTTTTTTTTAATAACCTGTTTTACTGATGCAAACGTAAATCCAGATTTAATCAGAATTTTCTCAGGATAGCATTAATCTTCAAATCTGACTAAATGCAATGTTGTTTTATTTCATGTCTTTTAATAAAAAACAAACCATATCCAATAAGGAACACATTGTCCCTAAGAAATGATGGAAAGGGATGTCCGGGAGTAAGAAATGCAATAGTTTGTTGCGTAGATTGTGAGAGGCCATAATCTATAAAGCCACAATCAGTTATGGAGATATTGAAAACGTTGGGGCCCAAGTGGAAAGTCACAAAGATAAAGCCAATTCAAGGTCTGTGGCGTGGAAAGGGAAATAAGCCAAAATTGCCGACAGAAGTCATGCATCTATTCACTATTACTTTCAAATAAGTTAGATGTGTTTTGGCTTTTAAATGGCCTGGAAGGTAGTTTAATTTCAGAAGTCATTTTCATGTGTCAGGCTTTAATTTATGTGATTAAAACACAACATGTACAAAGTGGAAATCACTGAAGCTGGTGGTGTGTAGGTGATAAACTTCACATACACACTTCTCTGTCTTTGTGTTCTGACACCATGCACCAAGCTATTGAACCTTATCTATCCACTCTAAATGCTACGATCACCCTACCCACTGTGGTCTAGGAGCAGTACCTTACTCAGTAAGTAGTTCCATTGGTTACTCGAGGGCTAAAGTCCTACTCCAAATGAATAATGGGTGAAAAATCTGGCTCTGAATGTGTTGCATTGTTTGGCAGAAAAATGAAGTTGCAACTTGACCCGCATCTGACTGCAACAGCTCAGTTCCAGTCCACTTGTCTGTTCAGTGGGAAAGATAATGGATTTGCACAGATCACAAGCCCATCTCTATGGATTTAAATTTGTTAATGTATTGAAATTACAGGGATTGTTTGGGTTGGTTTTTCTTTTTAATCTTACTTTCATAAGCCATGAACATCCTTTGATTCTGACTCTGCTCTCTTCACGCCATCTGGTTTTAGGGAAGACAAAAGTCCACTCTCCTTTGCGTGAGTTATTGAGACTGTCAGGAATTATGATGTGGTTGGCTGGAAGCTAATATGATTATTTGTTTCATTCATACCCTCTGCAGGTTAATGTTAATGGGACAATAAGCTAAACTTGTCAGGAAATGCCAGTCTGCCAAACACAGTCTTTAGGATCACACCTAATCAACAGCAATAATACCACCTTATTGCTTACAAAATGCTGTCCTCTTTGCATTAGAATATCAGGGTTGGAAGGGACCTCAGGAGGTCATCTAGTCCAACCCCCTGCTCAAAGCAAGACCAATCCCCAACTAAATCTGCCCCCCCAAGAACTCATAACCCTGGGTTTAGCAGGCCAATGCTCAAACCACTAAGCTATCCATCCCCCCCAGGTGGCTCTGTGTTTGAAACCTATTAATATGGACTCCTAACATCTCAAAGCAAAGTTTAGTACTGTAACGCAAAAGATTCTGGCTCTCATCTCCTTCTATGACTTCAGGTTCTTTATCAGTCCCCAGTCTTCCTTAAAACCAAAGGAATAACATAAACAAGGTCCACCCACCCTGGGCTTAATAAGTCTTGCGTCCCTCCTATGTTTTTTCTCAGCAATCTGCTCCTTGTTCCAGAGAGTAACTGCAGGACTGCTTCCCTGGGCCTTTCTTCACCCTAGTAGTCTCAGATATTGGCATGAAATGTAACCTCTGCCACTCTATAGCCTCTTGGCTTTCTTCAGTCTTGTTTCTCTCCTCGTTCCCTGCCCTTTATACAGGACAGTATCCACAGGGCTGCTCCCCTGAACCTTCCTTCCTGGACTCTTTTCCCTACTGCAGGGACTATTGTGAAAGACTATCCCTTCCTGGCAGTTTTCTGTGCAGACACTCCTGCCCTGCAGCTCTTTATAAGGAGCACCAACCTGTTGCTCAGCTGAATCTGATCAGTGAACAGTGCTAGCTGGCCCCAGGCCTGTGGCCCTTAAAGGTCATGCCAGCCTGTTACACCCTCACCCACCTTCCAGAATTAGTTGCATTTACTCACAGAGAAAAGAGAAAGGGAGTGAGAAAGAGGAAAACGGAAATAGAGAGGAAGGGCATGGGGAAAGCAAGAGCATTGTGATGAATTGCTGGAGAGCCTTAGCTGAATATCTATTAGTATAAATGCCATGTGGTTGCTTTGGGACTCTTGGTACAGAAGAGCACGTTTGCTTGTTGTCTCTCCCATGATAATCAGAAGAGAGGACAGAAGTTACAGTAATTCTTGCTTTCCTTTGGCCTGTCAAAGCCTAATCTCTTGAGTCTGCTCTATTGATTTTAAAAGATCTGTTTATTACACAGTCTAAAGCTTTTATCTGTCAGGGAAAACTGACCAAAAGATGGAGTCATCTTGTGCCATTAGCACATTAGAGACTGGATTGGAAACTTTTGAACTGCAGACTTTTAAACTTTAATGAAGATTTTAAGGGAGAAATTGTTCACTCCGTAAACAAGAGTTTCCAAGTGCCCATGTCACTGAGTGGGCTGCTGCTTCTGCTTTGCACTGCACATTGGAATACCTAAGGAGGGAGAGGAATCCCGGTGGGCTAGTCTGTATTCCACCCTGGTTCCAGGGCCCACTGGGGAGATTTGTTGATGGCTCCTTCACTGCCATGTACCTGGCACGGTTCACGACTTCCCCCAATACCTGTTCCATCTGTGGCGAGAGGGAGACCCTGGCACACGTTTATATCAAGTGTGCCTGATTGCAACCCCTCTTCCGGCTCCTCCAGAACTTACTCCTCTGATTCTGGTTGCACTTCTCCCCACATCTCCTGATTTACATACACCCTATCCATGGCCCCACAGAGTCGCATGACCTCCTTGTCAGCCTCCTCTGGACCATGGCCGAAGTGTCCATCCACTATACCTGGAGCAGGAAGCTAGATGGGGGGGAAGGAGTGTTCTGCGACTGCGGGGCCTACTTCCAATCCTCCCTCAAGTCACGTCTCTGGGTAGAGTTCCTCTGGGTCACCTCCACTGGCTCCCTAGTTGCTTTCCAAGAGCAGTGGGTGGTGTCCGGGCTTCTGTGCATGGTGTCCCCCTCTGGATCCCTGCTTTTATACCTGTGACCTTCACTCCCATCCCTCGTTTTTTCATCTTCATTTGTCCCCTGAACTTATTTGAAGCCTGGGTCAGTGGCTCCTCCCCTGGGGTTAAGGGGAGGGGCCTTTAGATGTGTGTGGGCACAAACATCCCCAGTGCTTCAATAGGTGCACATTGGAATAGACATTCCCTTTAAGAAACAACTGTGTTCACAGGTCAGACATTTTTCTGGGTCATTTAACTCTTATTTTGGGACAGTCTGTGGTAAAATTCATTCCCCTAAAACCAAAGCCCACAACAGCAACAACAAAGTGACTCTGAAGGGCCTCCTCATTTTCATTGCTCTGCGAGAGAAAAATGCTCCTGCGGTGGTCTGCACAGAGATGGTTGGCCACACAATGCTGGCTTCTCCTCCTTGTTTTCAGATGCTAAACAGCATCTTAAGGACATAAAAGTTCACAAATACTTTCCCAATAAGCCGCCACTGCTGCATGGACCTTATGTGATTGGGAGTGGGGATGGGGGGCTGGCCCGTGGTAATTATGGAATAAGGAGAGGAGACAGATAGTGAGTGGTGAGGAATGGGGAGGGAGACGGAGCCTGAGTGATGGGTGGGGGTGTGGGGGGGAAACGACAGAGCCTGGACAATTGAGGAGTGGGGACAGGAGGCAGGGTAATTAGAAAGGGAGGTCGATCAGTTGAGGAACGGAGATAGGAGGCCGGGCCTGGGTGATGGGGAATGGGGCCAGGAGGCCAGGCCTGGGTGGTGGGGAATGGGGCCAGGAGGCAGGGAAAATGTTTCTGTTGACTGTAGTGGGCTGTGGATCAAATCCTACTTGCTGATTCCCCACCTGGAACCTTAATCCTCTGTCTGTGTTATCCTAACTCATTGCTGTGGGGATTATTGTGTTGTTCGACAACTGACAGTCCCCTGGCTCCAGAACAGCAGGCATCAGGTGAACTCTTAAGGAGGAGATCCTATTTTCATGCAAATGTCCTCGGTGAGTGAAAGTAGAGAGCGAGCGACAAAATACCCTGTTCAGGAGATACCAGCAGAATTGTTTCTAAATTGGGGGTTTTCAGTATATGCCAGTAGGCACCAGATAAGACATTTATTGCAAGCCAATGAACTAAAGTGAATCACTATTGATACAAATACCGTCGTCGTAAACCGAGCCCAGTAGCTGTACATGGAGAGGTATTTTCCTGACTCAGTGAACATGTTGCAATTATTAATCGGCATGAGGGGTCCTGGTGCAGGGGGGTGGCTTTGCTGTCAGCAACATCTTACTCTTCATGCACATCCCACCCTTTGGGACTTCATCAAGTAAGTCAGTGGGTAACACCATCAGCATGAATGTAATCACTATTCCCTGCTGTGCTCTGGAAGGCCCACAGTGAGAGTTTCCGGGGGCGGGGACTAGTGGATTGATTCCCTGGCAGTGTTGCTTCAATGAGAGTTGTGATGGCAAGGGGCAGGGAGGAGATGATATTGTATCATTTGCTCCTTGAGGCGGTTTTAATCCGTCACTTTAAGAATCTACATACTGTTTGCTATTAAAGAGTCTACATACGGGATGAGATCCTGGCCCCATTGAAGCCAGTGGTAAAAGTCCCATTGACTTCAGTAGCATCAGGATTTCACTCTGAGTTTCTTTGGGGGCAGGGACTGTCTCACTATGTGCTTGTACAGTGCATAGCACAATGGGGCCCCGATCCTGATTGGGGGCTTTTGGGCGGTATGAAAATGTAACTGCTACATGATAATATTTGTAAGTAGTTACCACATATATTTCCTGTTCGAAATATAGGGAAATACTGTGGTGTCTTAGTTACCATGGAGTGGCAAATGCTGATTTACTAATGGTGACTATTGTATAGATATTATTGATCCTTAACATTTATATTATGGTATCATACAGAAGCCTCAACCAAATCAGGGTCCCGTTTTTCTATGCACTGCACATATAGCACATGACGGTCCCTACGTCAGAGTCTACAGTCTAGAAGGTGTCTAATTTGTTTTTTTTATTGCATACATTGTCATTTTCTCAATACAATGTATGTAGCACTTTGGGGTGTGTATATATGTACAGTATAATTCCAGTTATCAAAATTCCCTTTATCCGAAAATCCTAGTTATCCAAAGCCACAGTGTCCCTCCCATGTAGCCCGATGTTAGTTACTAGCACTTCTGTTTGTCTGAAAGCCTGTTTATCTGAAGTATTTAGATGTCCCCAGCCCATTCAGATAAATGGGGATGTACTGTGTATAGGGGTAGAGGGGTGTGTGTGTGTGTGTGTGTGTGTGTATACATACATACATGCATACGTGTGTGTGTATGTATTGAGTGTGTGTTTATATATTATTCATAAAATAGGAATATATTTTTCAAAACTCTAAATGAAATGCGGATTTGAAAGTGTTTACTTAACACACTAGCCAGACATCGTCTCTTGCTGTATTGTGTATTGTAATGCTCTTTCCATTTATAAAAAGAAAAAAATGAAGCAACTTGTGTGTAAGGAAATATATTTCTCTTTAACTTAAATTGTATCACTGTCAGTTGATAGGTTTCTTACAAGAATTGAACCAGATGGGTTCTGAATTTTGAAGTGAAGTTGACAGCACAGCTGTGTTGTTTTTAGATCTCAGTTGGTCATGAGAGCCAGTCTTGAGATGGGGAAATGTCTTGTTCTTTATGATTATTATTAAATTATACCATGTATGTTCTGCTAACCAAAATAGAGTCCAGTTCTCATCTAAGTGACAGAGAGAGGCAAATGACACTTTGTTCTATTCATGTTCCAGAGGCCAGTGAGTGCGCACCTCGCACAAGAGATAGCTCTTGTTAACACACACCGCGTCAGCCTTTTGCCAAGGCCCGTAGGCACCGGTCATGTGATTCAGTTACTGATTGCCCATCAGCTGTGGGGGTTAGCGAGAGAGGCAAGAGAATGGCAGGCTGTGATTCACTGTGTGCACCATTAAGGGTCTGTGACTTGCTGCTCTCAGCCAAGAACATCACATTAGCTACATGACATACGGAATAATAGTACCAGCAAAGTGGTCAGTGCCTAACTGGGATATATTGCAGCCTGCAGAGTGGCTGTGGGCTGCAGCACAGAACATATGGAGATTATTTTCTGAATTTATGCAGCACATGTTTTCCTATCAATTAAATTCAGAGAAAATGAGTATTTATAATAGGGTGTTGCTCACAATAGCCATCCCTGTTACGAATTACAATGACTGCCTCTGTTTGCTGAGCGTCTAGTGGACCAGCTTTATACAGTCTGAAGCAACCACATGTGCTCCGTCTCCAGGTCTGGAAGGATGAGCAGAGATCTGTACAGTTATATGCAGGATTCTTTTGTTCTTCCTCTCTGTGTTTTTCTCGCTTCCTCCAGAAACCACGCAGTTCCCTCCTGAAGTGCTGGGGTTACCTAGAGGTCTGAGCATATGCCATGCATCTTCCCAGTCTCTGCATTTGCTCAGTGACTATGTACTGTCCTAGAGAGGAGCTGCTGCCTTTGAAGTGCAAAAGGCAGACAAGCACTTCCTATGAAAATGAATTCTACCCCATACTGTGGATTAGAACAGGACGGACAGCCAAAGCAGTAGGATGGGGCTCTTTAGCCAGAATAGTAAGCACTGCAGCACATATGTACCCTTCAATGTCCTTGGGCTAGAAGTCTTTTTCTACGTTACAGCCCAGCCCTTTACTACTTTGGGCTGGATGAGAATTATCTATACCTTTTCCTCAGGTATTTTTAAGCAGTTTAAGGAAAACATAATGGAGAATCATTGTAACTTGTTCACTAAATCTCTCCTTTAAAACAACCAAGAGACAGCATTGCTTGCTGTTTACCAGGTTTAAATCTTTAGTGAAACAGACGCCCTTCTGCACCATATGAGCAAATTAGAGAGTTGTTAAGTAATAAAAACCAGTACCAGAGAGCAAAAGAATCAAGTGTTTGCGTTTGGGCAAATTGCTTTGGAATCAGTAGGACTAGTGCTGCATCCAAGTGTTTTCAGCTGTGCTTGAGGGACATCCTTTTTCATTTGTAGCTGATTATGGTCTAATAGGATTTCAAAGATTTCTGGGTGGGAATACTTCACATCTCATTTCATTTGATTTTTTTCCTGATGTTTCACTTATCATACTGATTCCTACCCTTGGAATGAATCTCATTATCTTCCTTTTTAGTTGCCTGAACTGGATTTTTCCTGTTGGTCCCATGCTACCATTTAATTGGCATTTCTGAAATCTTTTGGGGATTTCAGAAAGAGCCAAGCAGCAGTTTGCATGATCACTGAAATAAAGAAATGATGTTACAAATCCTTTTAGTTTGGGTCCTCCCTCTTCTTTCTCCCTGACTTGTACGTATTCTCTGTGGCTTGTGCGATTACGTTTTCATAATGAAAATTAAGGACTTGAAAGGAATCCACGAGAGGAGTAACCAGCACAGCCCAAGATGGACCAGTCTCATCACTGACCTTTGCTGTCCAGTGATGGTGGCAGCCATAGTTATTTTCCTTTAGCAGCTCATAGGATGGGAACACACACATAGCTGTAAATGGGGGTTTGGCAGGAGAATGAAGGCACCAGTATTCAGAGCAGCCAAAGGCTCAGAAATAATGTTCTGCTGTGACTCTTCCAAACTGACATCTTGATGTTGGGATTATAAATGAAATCATTGTTCTGACAAAGGCCAAGACTAATAGAAAGCCTTTATTACTGGCCCATTGGCTAATTCTGCTTGTCTAACCCCTTTGCATGGACATAGTGTTAGCAAACATGCTCACAGAGGATGCTTTGTGTGAGATCTGGCCCGGTGAAGGATTACTAGGGGGCACAAGGATATCTCAATGACAAGTGTTCTTTGACTAAAATTTGCAATCCTGCTCCCCCTCCCCCCCAGGCCTCAAAAGAGAGTGACTGGGTTTTTAATCTACAGTTTGTATGAGTGATATTTGCTTTGTGTCCTATCACCCTTGTTATTCAACTGTTCTCTCGTTGCAAGCAGGTGAAGTACTGCCTAAAAGAAATAGTTTCTTCTGCTGAGGTTCAGTGCAGTTGACAGTTGTCATATAGAAGCACTACACTTCAATATAGGTTCCAATCTTAAAGAGCTCTAATCTGTTCTCTCCTCACACAGGGAATGTCTAGGAGCCAGGGACCCATACTGTGGCTGGGATAACAAACAGAAACGATGCACCACCATTGAGGACAGCTCCAACATGAGCCTATGGACTCAGAATATTACTGAGTGCCCGGTAAGTGGAAATTAAAACAGAAGAGGTAGAAGAGTGTGTGTGTGTGTGTGTGTGTGAGAGAGAGAGCGAGCGCATTATAGTCAGCGTATTGCTCAGTACATACATTTCTACGCTCTAGGATCTCTGAGTCCTGCTGCGGGCTTCCTAAACCCCCAGTTAAGTCAGAGCAGCCTCAAAGCTGCTTTAATGTATGCACTACTTCTCTCGGCTTTCTGTGGGAAATGAGAATAGCTGAAGTGCCGTGCTCTCTGGCCCTGCCCAGCATGTCCCAACTCATCTCTGACACACACCTTATGTGAGGGACTGGGAGGCAAGAGCTGGCATAGAGCTCTTGTGACAACTCTGTGCTGGCCAGAGAAACTCCTTGTGCTGGGCTATATTCTATTGGAGAAGCAGAAAGAGGCTGAACATAAACAGAGAATCAGGTCGTGTGTGTGTGTGTGTGTGTGTGTGTGTATAAGGGGGGAGAATACTAGAGTGGGGGGAGCATAAAGAAGGAGAGGGTGATGGGGGCGTATGTTAAAGTGGAGAGAATTTTATCTGTATGTGTAGGCGCAAGTAGAAGGGAAAGGTGATGGGGTGTGTGTGTGTGAGAGAGAGAGAGAGAGAGAGAGAGAGAGAGATGAAATTGTAACCCTCCTCTCATCTGAGTAGGATTCAAACACGGTTTAAGGCACTCAAAGGGAACACTTTTCTGTTCTTATCATGGTCTCTGAAATGTCATTGCAACAAAGCAGCAAACTGGCTGACTTTCTGCCTATCATATCCAGTTCATGGCTGCAGTCTTTGAAAGCTGCATGGCCAAGTTAATTCCTGCTGCTTGAACCATATCTGTAAGATTGCAGGAAAGAGAACTACTCTGATTACCTTGCAATGTGGAAAATAAAGGATTTCTCTTCAACCTCCATTGTTATCTAATGCCATTTAGTGTGCTAATGCGGCTAAATACAGCAGGCTGAGAAGGGGCTGGGTGGGTTATATCTTCAATATGCTATTTATGTCTGGAGGTGCTGGGATATTTATTTCTCTTATCTATCTATCTTCTCAGAAGATTTCCCAGGAAATACTAGTCATTACTTCAATCCATCCTCTGCTTGGCAGGCTTAAGTCTTTCACCACTGGATTCAGAGGCTTGTGTGTTTATAACCCTCTAGTGTGGTGCTTCCTGATTGCACAAGCTGTTATCTCATCCGGTTTGATGCCTGTGTTTGTTGATAGGTGTGTGAGGTGTTAATCCTCTAGTTCCAACACATCCGCCATGGCAGAACAGTGGGGAACGTGCAATTCCAGATCATTGTTTCAAGGTTATAAAAGCTGCACAGAATATTCAGGAGCATTCTGAATATTGTGTGCTCCTAGGGACATTCATTTCACCTTTGTGTTAGAATTTAATATGCATATAGTTTTAGTTTTGGGTTTTTTATTATTAATATATTAATTTTCATTGATATAGTACTTTTCATTCCAAGTACTTTAAAAACCACATACATTACAGAAATAACTTCCTCTCGCTCTTCCCCCTCCCCCCCCACTGAAATATATCAATCTCTGATGTGGAATGGAACAGCTGATTTAAGGCCCTGATTCAGCAATGTATTAGGGTTACCATATGTCCGATTTTCCTGGACATGTCCGGCTTTTTGGTCCTCAAATCCCCGTCCGGGGGAAATTGCCAAAAAGCCGAACATGTCTGGGAAAATGCCAGCATCCCTGCCCCAGTCCCCTGCTTACTTGCGTGGCTCCAGCAGGCTGCTAGCTGCAGGCGTATTCCCCGCTGCGGCGGTGGCTGCTGCTGCTCCCCCCAGATGCCTCAGCTCTGTGCAGCTGAAGAGCGGAGCTGCCCGAGTGCTACCGGCTTCACAGTTTGCCGGGCAGCCCCCAGACCTCCAAACCCTGCGCTCCCGGGCTCCAGCTGCACTGGCGAAGCGCCCGGCCGGGGGTGCAGAGGGTCTTATCTGAGCGCTCGGGCAGCTGTTTCGCGTGGCTGAGAGGGAGGAGGGGGAATGTGGGGCGCTCAGGGGAGGGGGCGGAGTTGGGGCGGGAACTTTGGGGAAGGGGCGGAGTTGGGGGTGGGTCCGGGGCGGGGACTTTGGGGAAGGGGCAGAGTTGGGGCAGGGAAGAGGCGGGGCCGGGGCCCCGTGGAGTGTCCTCTTTTTTAAAACCTTAAATATGGTAACCCTAAATGTATGGAAGCATACACCCAACTTTAAGTGCATGGTAAACACCTTGCTCAGAAGGGCCGAACATTACAGTAAACAGAAAAGTGTTTTACCCATTTAAAATGCAGTGGCATGTAGGTAAATAGAATGCAGTGACCCAACTCAGAATTTGGCTGGGACACTGAAGTTAACAGGCCTGCCCTTGTGAAGAATGCCTCTCCGTTATCTCTTTTGTTTTACTTCCTGCGTCTTGGAGAATCCAGATTTTTATCTTATTGGGTTTCAGGTACTTGATCCATAGTATTCTGTTAAGTACTATCCAAGGAACTATATAAATAAACATTTTTATTAATCATAAATTATGCACACTGCGTTAAAAGAATGCCATTCAAGTTGCAAATCAAACACTCAAAAGATAGAAAATATCATAATTAAAGTTGCCAGTGCAGCATTAATTCAGCCTCTTTGCATGTATGCATTATGGTAATCTTTAATTACATGATCACGCACAAGTTCTTCCACAGGACCACTGCCTGATTCACTGTATTATATGGTCAGTGCTCATTTAATGAGCAGCTGTTCAATATTTTGTTTTCTCCTCATTGTTCAATGCATAGCACATGCTTTTTTCACTGCACCCTATTCAACTTCTGCTCTAGAGAGAGAATGATTAACTTCCTCAGGAGCTTTTCTGTGGCACTTATCCCTGTAGGATCTGAGTGCTACACTAATGCCTTTACTTTCACAAAATATCTGTGAGGAAAGGGATGATATTATCCCCATTTTACAGATGGGGCATAGAGGCAGAGAAAGACCTGCTCTGTCCTCCCAGCATGGATACAATCTTCATGGAATTCCACTTCTAAAATCTAAGAAGTCTCTATTGAGCTCGTGCAAACTGATTTTTTTTAAAGGCTTATAACTTGGCCAAATTTGGGACAGCAAAAGGCACATCCCTGATTCACCTCTCTGCCAAATTTCAAACCCATGTTCCAAATCATGGGGACACTAGAGCTGTTGAAAGAAAAAGACATCAGAAATTTTTAACCTAGGGAAAACAATGTGTTTCTCCCTAGCCTTGCTCTAAGAAATGGCTGAAATTAAAAAATCAGCCTGAGGTGGACACCCGTCATGGAAAACCAGCCCAAATGGCTGAGTCTGGCAAAGCTATATGGAACTGAAAACGGGGTCTTATAATGAAAAATGTTGGGCAGCATTAATATTAGGTGGTGCTCATGGGCAGCGGGTGAAGCTTCCCCTGAAGGAGGCTAGCTCCCTGTCCCACCCGTGGCCCCCCACTCTGCCCCCCACCGCCACTCACTGCGTTCCTCCTTTCCTCCGCCCCCCATGAAGCTCCCTGCATCCCTCCTTTCCACCCCCCCTTCCCCATGAGGCCCCTGCTGCTCTCCACTTCCCTACTCTCCTCCAGACGCCCCCTCCCCTGGGAGGTCCCTCCCTGCTCACACTCTCAGCATCCTTTCTCTCCTCCACCCTCCTCCTCCACCGCCCGTGAGCAGCGGGTGGGAGGGGGTAAAGGAGAGGAGGGATGCAGGGCGGTGGGGGCCTTGCGGGGCAGGGGAGGTGGAGGAGAGGATGGACGTGGCGAGCAATGGGGGACCTCCTGGGGAGGGTGGAATGGAGGAGAAGAAGAGGGACTCCCCAGAAAGCAGGGGACGGGGCTTGGGGAAGGGGCGGAGCAGGGTCAGGAAGAGGCTGGGTACAAGTGAGGCCACTACGGCCCTGGTGTCTCGCGGCGGCAGCTGCATCAGGGGAGTCTAGGCCTATTTTACTTGCCAATTATGGTGGTGCTACCATCCCCACCTGTAATATTTGAGTATACATTAAAATTATCTGCTCTGCATAAAAACAGGTCAGTCTGGATTTTTAGCTTGGATTCTGAGCACCGCTGCTTTTGGGCCTGTTTCTGCATTCCTTGAACTCAGTGAGACATTTAAGTTGTGCGAGCAGTGGAGGATTGGACCCTTCTGCATATGTGGGTCTATTTATGATTAACAAGGAGTCTCTTATTTGATCGTGTAATAATTTCAAAGGTGTATTTGATTACAGAGGTTTTAAAATGTATCTCGTTTATATGATGGCTACAAAGGAGCCACCACGGAGACCTGTTCTGGAAAAGATCAATGCATGGTTTTTTATCCAAATTCCCGAGCTTGCTCTTTTCAAAATGTCACTACAAACTTAAGGATGGAATAATAATCCATATGTAATTTCTTAAAAAAAAACTTCCCACACTTGCAACGTGACATGTTTATAAATCTCAACATTTCAGCCATTTTGTTTATTTATTTAAATGTTGGGTTGTTTCCCAGTACCAATTACGAGCCAATAATTATTTATCAGCTTTTTATGTTTAAAAACGGAAGCAACGGGCCATATCATACCATTGATTTCTAAGCAGAACTCCTCATGGAAATCAGCAAAAGCTTCTGGCTTAAAAATGAACAGCATGATCCACTATTTGGATTTTTACTTTTGAAAAGCAAGAAAAGAAAAAATGATAATCCAGAATCAAATGTTCGAAAGTAGCTCTCTTAATTTTCTAATTTTGTAACACCCACGCTGTATTAATTTTACGTCTGTATTTAAAATCACAAAATCAACCAAAAATAAATAATGTCCTCCTTTGGGACATCTTGCCTGGTAACCTTCAACCCAGAATGAATTTTTGCTGCTGAATGACAATGTGTTGAAAACAAAGGTTTGCAACAGATGCTTGAAACCCCTTAGCCACAATATGACGAGCACAGTAACAGATCTAAATTACTTCCATGTCATTGCTGCGGGTTGCTGAGGCTGTTAGATGGACTGAGGGGGATGAAGACAGCTCTCAAAAGTGCCTAGTTAAAGCTTAACATAAGGCCAGACGGGGGAGGAGGAGTGAGAGAGTTCTACTCCGGATTCTACAATTGACTCAGTGTGTGGCCTCAGATATGTCACTTAACCTTTTTGTGCCTCAGTTTCCTCATCTGTAAAGCTGAGGAAAAGATGCGTACGTCCCCGGGGTAGTGACGGCTAGTTCAGAATGATCGTAGAACTCTTTAAAGCTGTAGAGGGATAAACATTAAGCATGACAATGTTGGTTTTGTTTGCGGCTGTATCTGGCTCAGTACTTGGGCCCGAGATGTTAGCCAGGGCCCCAGTCTATTCCGTTCTTATCATTCTTGGAATGAGACACAAAGACCAATTTCCATCTTGTCTTTATTGGCAGTTTCACTATAGCTGCAGGATTTTGTGCAGGACCGTATTCCTTGCATACCTCATGAGAAAGGGCAGGAACCAGGGGCAACTGGAGGTGCAGTTGCTGGGCGGCAGAGGAGGCATGAGGCACTTCCTTCCATGTGCCCCTGCACTCCTGCCTGAGTGGCACTGCTGTTGCCTCCGTCCCTCTCTGCTGCTCCGGAAGCAGGGAGCAGCCAGAGGAGAAAGGTGCAGAGGTTGTCAGTTTCCGAGAGCCGACCCTGTGGCTGGGTGTTGTGGGAACGGGGCCAGGGGTTGGGATTGGGTCTGGAAGTACAAATGTCACAGGAGATGCCTGACACATGGCGAGTCTGTTTCCTTTCACTTTGACCATATTGCAGAAGCACAGTTCTGGAACAGCTCAGCAAACTCATTTCTCTTCCGCAAGGCCCTTGGCTTCACTTTGCACTAGAATTCTGTGACCTTACGCCTGTGCATCACATAGGAGCGTCTGTGAGATGGGCAACTTCCTGTAGCAAAAGAAAGAGAGTGAGAGGGGTGGGGGGGATAGGAATGGTTGTAGAATTAATTTCAATAGGAAGATTGTTTGATTAAACAATTGTGCCTGGATTTTTTTTTTTTTTTTTTTTTTTTTTTTAAGTATAAATCATGACCAACATGCAAGGTTATTTTTCTTTTGTAGGATAATTTAGCGATCCTGAAAGCATGAGACTAACAGCAAGCCAGGCATCGCATGAGCAGATACGGACACCCCATCTCTCACACATCTCAATCCCAGCCTGAAACTTCCCCTTATTCCAGTTTTTTGCACTTGCATGATTACCCTGATTTTTTTTTTATTATTATTTATTATTTATTTGTGTTGTAATGCCTGGAATCCCCGAGTCACAGAGCAGGAGGCCAGAGTGCTAGGTGCTGTACAAACACAGAATGAAAAGACAGCACTTACCCCAAGCTGAATATATTTGAGTTTTCCGGAGACGAGTGACACAGCCTACAAGATAAGGCATTGGACTGGCCACAGGAGACCTGTGCTCTATTCCTTGCTTTCCCATTAACCTGCTGTGTGACCTCGAGCAAGTCATTTCACTTACCTCTGTGTGTCTGTTTCATCTCCCCTCCTCTGCCTATGTTATCTAAATAGATTGGAAGCTGCTTGGGACAGGGGCTGTCTCCTGCAGTGGGGCTCTGAGCTCAGCTGGATGCTACAGTAATATAAATAGTAAATAATAAATTTGACGGCAATAGTCTCAAACATTGCAGCAGTACTTTAGTAAACGGTGGAGTTTTGGACTGTGAACACGGGAAGACAGTGGTTAGGCTGCTAGTGGGCAGTGCCTACTGCCTATCATGCTGCGCAATATTGTCTCATTGCTCACTTGTACTCCCTATCTGTCCATATCCACCTGTTGTCTCTTGTCTTCTCCTCAGATGGTAAGCTCCTTGGGGCAGGGACTGTGTCTTTGTTCTGTGCTTGCACAAGACCTAGCACAGTGGGCTCCTGGTCCATGACTCGGCCTCCCAGGTGCTAGGGTAAGACAAATAAATAACGATAACAACAAAATGTGGTGGTGTTTTAAAGGCTGAGGCGGTGTGAGATGATATCTGAAGGTGTGGCAGTTTTGTGAGAGAGGCAGACAATGCTCTTCTGGGATGCGGTAGTAGCCTGAGGGAGCTTTGCTGCTTGTATACGCATGTTAGGTATGCAGGGTGGAATTCTGAGGGTAAATATTGGCTCAGCATAGTCTGAAAATAACCCCAGCTTTTGAATCCCGCTCACAGGCACAGACAGCTCCTGTCTAAGCTGCATCTTAATCCTCTCAGCAGCTTTGTTTGCCATGTCTATTGTGGTGCTGTCTCCAGTAATGTAAACTCTCTGTAGTCACTTCTTTTTTTTCTTTTCTTTTTTTTAAATTAGGTGAAAAACCTGACGACAAATGGGAGATTGGGGCCCTGGTCCCCGTGGCAACCATGTGAGCATTCGGATGGGGACAGCACAGGCTCTTGTATGTGCAGGTCACGGTCCTGTGACAGCCCTCGCCCTCGCTGCGGGGGTCGCAGCTGCGAAGGGGCCAGGATCGAGATTGCAAATTGCTCAAGGTACCGCTGCATGGCTGGGAAGGGAACAGGGTGGGTCCTAAATGTCTGGTCTCCTCACCTATGTTTCCACTGGTATCGTCTTGTCTCTGGGCCACATTTGGCCCATGGGGTAAGTGGGCGCAACTCCAGTTAAAGTCAATAGGAGCTGCAGGGACTCGGCTCCTCTGAAAAACAGGCTGAATGTGTGTCAAGTGAGGTCCCCAAAAACTGAGAGGTCCCCAAGTGAGCGGATGTATTGGAAAATGTTGGACTTGGCCTCTCTGGGGCTCACTTTCCCCCTGCTGTACAGTGGGAATAGTGAGACGACAGTGCGGTGGCAGGAGGCTTATTTAGGTAACGACTGAACAGTGCTGTGAAGATTAAAATGTGCTAAGCACACTAGTGTTGTGTTTCTGGCCTTGGAAGTGTGGCCAAATGGAAGGGGCTGAGAGACAGTCTATTGCACGGGAGAGTTCAGGTGCCTCCTTTGTGTGCCGGGGTCCCTGAGTTAGTGAACCATCAGCATCACGCCACGTAGGGGATTGGTGCCGGCTGGCGGCATGAGACAAGGGCAGACCTAGGAAAGCGTCCCTATTCAGGACAGGACTTGCTTATGTCTCATTGCAATCAGTGGGACTTAATTGTGGATTTAAAGTGAAGCTTGTGCTTAAGTGCTGCCCTAATAGAGCTCGGTTTAGGCCTATGTTTGAGTGCTTTCCTGAATCGGGATCCTATATAGCTTTAATCTACCTCAGCCCCTCTTTAAACACTCCTCAGACTGAGTAGGCCTCACCTCCTCGTTCTGCCTACCCAGCAGAGCCAGCCATTCCTGCCACTGCTCTGCTGCCTCGTATTGAGGTGACCCTTTCTCTCCGTGACCATGTCAGGCCCACCAGAGGGACAAGCATTTCAGGATCGCTCACGTTATAGGCTCTGGTCCAGCGGGAACAGTGGTGGGAACAGCCTGTAAGAAGTGGCTGAAATACGTATTCCATCATAAAACATAGGAAGGCAGCAGGGTTTGAAAAATAGGGACATCTGGTCATCCTACATCCACGTAAGCCCTAGAATTTCCTTTAATTGACTTCAGATGCCATTGGGATGTTTCCTCAGAGAGAAAGCAGGATGTTTAAAGATGAGTTTTATTAGAAAGCAGGAGTTGGAAATCTGAAAATGGAAACTTTTTGTTGCCATTGAGACTCCTCTCCACTTGGAATACAAATCACCTGATGGCAGGAAGTGTTATTTTTATGAGGAATATTTTTTGTATATATTTTCTTTTCCTGCTACAACAGCAACAAAAATCCTCCTTGTAGTGTTTTTCCCTTTTAAGATTTTGCGTAAAACCTCTCCTACTGGATTGAGGACTGGCAGGTGAGAGGTGGGTTAAAACATGGAAGAGTAAGATTTTCATGTAAAAGGATCTTTCATTCCTTCACCTATATGGGGAGGAGGGGATATCCAGCACTGTTCTGAAGTCAGGCTGCTCAGAGAAGGTAAGAGCTGATAACGAACACAAAAAACGTTCAGGGCAACTTGGGTTTTAACTTTCATCCTGTACCATGATTGGTGCCAGGCTAAAACGCACTTGTTGCCAGCAGTGTTATTAGTTCAGTAAAGGTTTTGAAAAGTAACATCTGTTTTCCAGCTCAGCTTTCGAGCATGGCTGTAACAGGAGAGCACCTGAGTCGTTTCTTGAGTAGACATCAGAAAGTGGCATTTTTTACAAAATGAGATTGCTGGACTAGAAACAGTAACACATTGATATGAGGTCTTCAGGGAGAGAGATAGGCAACTATCTGGTGGCTCAGTCTGAGATGAGAATCTGTGGCACATGAAAGACCGTAATCTAATTCTTCTGTCCCCTGGTCCTATTGAGATTTATGATCTAGTAGTGTTACCAACCCCTATCATACATCAGGCCCCCAAAATTGTGATTGGGGTTAAAAATCATGAGATTTTTTTTAAATTAATAAATGTTGGGGTTTTTTATTTGCCAAATATCACAGGATTCGTGATAAAATCCTGAGTTAGCAACGCAAGTTATAGCAAATCTGTAGTGTCAGCGTGCTTTCGATGGAGAGGGGTAGTTTTCCCAACTCCTGGGCATTGGCAGAGTTGGTTTTGTGGACCCACCACACCTGAATCCCATTTAGTGGGAGGACCAGTTCATGCAATGAGGGTTGGGTTTTAACATGCAAATGTTGGGGTCTGCTGTTGTGTGAGCATATTGACTAGAGAAGGAAGGTAAAGAGATATTGGAGGGGATTGGTCAATGAGACTTGTAGAGGAATGGGATTGAAGGGAAAGGGAAATCATCAACAGTAACATCACAGAAAACTCAGAGAATCCTCAGGTGGGACTTTCAAATTGTTCAGCATTGGCTTAACTCTGCTTTGTTTGAAGTCAATGGGAGCTTTGCCATCAACTTCAGTGGGAATGGAGTTAGGCCAAGGTTGAATGCTTCTGAAAATCTCAGTCCTAACTTGGGGCCTATCGCTTGGGTCTGGCTGAAGGGAAGTGAGCCTTTTTAGAACTAATGTATCCCAGTGATTTAGTGGAGCTGCCCTTAGGAACTTTACAGCCTAAGCCTTTGAGTATAGCATGAAACTGGAAGAATTGTAATTAACCCAAATAGCCTGTTTTCTCATCTGCCCCCTCTCTTTTCTCTGTCAGAAATGGAGCTTGGACACCCTGGTCCGCCTGGGCCCAATGCAGCACCTCCTGTGGGATTGGCTTTCAGGTCCGTCAGAGATCGTGCAGCAACCCTGCTCCGCGGTATGGGGGCAGGGTCTGTGTGGGACAGAGCAGAGAAGAACGGTAAGAGGCATTCACAGCCCAAACACTAAAGGGTGTTTCATCCAGGGCAGTGCATTCACTTTCAAGGTTATAAATATGTAGCAGCGGGAAGGATGGGTCTGAAGTTAACGCAGATGAAACGCTAAGAGCTAGTGTTAATGCAGTGTTAGGGCTGATCAGTCAAGCACATAGAAGTGAGGGAATTCCAGAATTAAGATGCATTAGCTCACCCACATTGACCATCCTCTATATTGTAACAAAGCTGAGAAAATCTAAGGCCTTGTCTAGACTAGTGGGGTGGGTCGACATAAGTTACGCTACTCCAGCTATATAAATAACGTAGCTTAGGTTGACTTAACGCGGTGTCTTCACTGCGTTGTGTCGATGGGAGATGCTCTCCCGCCGGCTTACTTTACTCTTCTCAGGGAGCTGGAGTACCAGAGTTGGCCGGAGAGTGCTCTGCCATCGATTTCACTAGACCGCTAAATCGACACTCAGCAGCGTTGATCTCCCTGGTAGTGAAGACAAGCCCTAAGACTTCAGTTACCACCGTGCTGCATGCCATGATTTCTCAGAACTTCGCCGTAGTAGCAGGGATAGAACTGACATCTTCTTGCCCCAAACACAGATGATCCTATCTCTTGTGCTAAAAGAGAATCTCTATTAGCAGTATAACGCCTAGGATACTCAGTTGAGCAGTTCTGATTCCACCCACTAGAGGGCAGTGGTGTACATACACTCTAGTCAGAGTACACATCAGTTGCACCTTAATTACAACTCCAATTCACTCCGTTAGGTCAGTGTTAATGGTAATTATGTGCGAAAAAGAAAGGACCCAGTTTGACTTTCAGATCTTAGGTTGAGTTTGCAGGGTTGGGCATGAGAAAAAACAGTTTTTACTTGAAAACAGGAAATCTGATCTGGAATCAGTGAAAGACAATACGTTTTCCACAGAATCACTTCTCAGAGTCCAGCCACTCTTTAAGCAAATGCTTTAAAGTATCCCCATGTGGTTTCTAGCTTTGACATTTCATTAAAGGCCATTTCTACTTGGCTGCAGATTTTTGCTGGTCTCTTGAGTAGTGACTTAAGACAGGTTTCTCTGTGTTTTTCACTGTGCAAAGGGTAATTCATTTCACTTTCTTGACTCTGGACATCTTCATGTTTGGCTTGATTTGTGGCCATTCAAAAGGAACTTTAAAGACTGCATGTCAGTTGTGCTCTAAGTTTAAAGACTGGAGTGATTAAAATTCAGATGGAGTTTGATTCAAAAGTTGAACAAAAATGATGTTCCCTTTTTAAAAGGAAACATGAAACAACATTAATCTGCTTTTAGGTACAGCCCAACTTCAAACACTAGTTACCTGTGTTCCGAACATCAATAAAGGTGGGATTTTCAAAAGAGCAGTTTGTCATAGGGTTGCCAGGTGTCTGATTTTCGACCAGGACAACGGGTCGTAAAGGGGCCCTGGCTACTCTGGTCAGCACTGTTGACCGGGCCACTAAAAGTCTGGTTGGCAGCGTAGTGGAACTAAGACAGGCTCCCTGCTTGCCCTGGTTCCGCACAGCTCTCCGAAGCGGACGGCATGTCCAGCTCCTAGGTGCAGGGGCGGCCATGAGGGGTCCATGCGCTGCCCCCACTCTGAGCACCGGCTCCACAGCTCCCCATTGGTCGGGAACTGTGGCCAATGGGAGCTGCAGGGGCAACGCCTGTAGGTGCGGGCAGCGTGCAGAGCGCCCTGGCCCCTCTGCCTAGGAGTCGGACATGCCAGCTGCTTCCAGGAACTGCGTGGAACCAGGGCAGGTAGGGAGTCTGCCTTAATCTTGTGCCGCCGATGGGGAGCCGCCTGAGGCAAGCGCTGCCCAGCTGCAGCCTGCACCCTGAACCCCCCTCCTGCAGCCCAACCCCCTGCCCAAGGTCAGAACCCCTCCTGTATCCTAACTCCTTCCCAGAGCCTGCACCCTCACCCGCTCCTGCACCCCAACCCCCTGCTCCAGCTCTGAACCCCCTTCTGCACTCCATACCCCTCATCCCTGGCCCCACCCCAGAGTCCACACACCCAGCCAGCACCTTCATCCCCACCCACACCCCAACCCCCTGCTCCAGCCTTGAGCCTGCTCCCACACCCTGAACCCCTCATTTCTGGCCCCAGCCAGAGCCCTTGCCCCCTCCTACACCCCAAACCCCTGCCCCAGCCCGGTGAAAGTGAGTGAGAGTGGGGGAGAGCGAGAAACAGAGGCAGGGGGGATGGAGTGAGTGGGGGTGTGGCCTCAGAGAAGGGGCAGGGCAGGAGCAGGGCAAGGGTATTTGGTTTTGTGCGATTCGAAAGTTTATCAAGGGCTCAGCACCTGTAACTGGGGACAGATTGAAGCGCTCTCCTCCCATGTAGGCACCTAAAATAAGGACCAGATTTCCAAAATGCTCAGCACCCAGCGTCTGCCATTGTGGCACATGTGGGTTGGGGGTATGGCTTTTTTGAAAATCTATCAGATTGATTTTGCTATCCAAAGGAGATCTGAACTCTTTTGAAAATGTGCCCCGGACTGTGGGTGCTGAGCTTGTTAGCAAATCTCCCCCTAAATGGTTAACCACCTTGGGTGAAGTGCCAAGTGTGAAATTCACTCCTGTGTGGCATGCCAGCAAAGCCCACACTTCCCTTGAGTTTGACTTCGGTGGCACATGAATTTCACCCAAAACGTATGTAATGGCTGTGATCCTGCTTTGGGGGTGGCATTTAAAGCCCATATCCCTCTGTCCTTCGGATGCCTCTAGTAAGTGACAGGGATTCTCTGATGTGCTTTGCCCACACTCTTTCAGATTCTGCAACGAGAACAGTCCATGCCCATTACCAATATTTTGGTCTTCGTGGGGCCCCTGGAATAAATGTAGTGCGAATTGTGGTGGAGGGATACATTCCAGGCAGAGGTCCTGCGAGAATGGCAACACCTGCCCAGGCTGTGCTGTGGTATGTATTATTTACTGGCATTGTATTCAGCCTACAAGGGAGCTCGTGTTTATTTTTTCATTTTTTGTGCTAGTAAAAAATTGCCAGGAGCAACTTCTGCTAGGCGAGATGGGGAGAATGGTAGGTCAGTGGATTCATTCTATATTGGGAGGTAGCCAAAGCTCATGGAACTTGATGCCGGGGTGGAGGGAGGGAGGGGTATCTTTACACTGACATCAGTTGGCTTTCGATCAGGCCTTTTGCCCTCGCTTGTCTGGGAAACTGAGAGCGTTCCAGCAGTTTTTTTCCTTTACATCTCACTCCCGTGGAGGAGCCTCCTGCAGTTAGCGGGAGCCCTGCACATACCACAGAAATGGGCCTCACGCGCATTTGACAATAGAAGGTGTATTTAATCAGCCTGCCGGTGATACACTGGTTAACATTTCCATTGTATTTCTCCGCAGTTTGTCAGCTGATGGGTGCACACTATTTTGAATTAGTTTGTTTTAGAAAGGTTTTTCTTTATGAAGGATTTTCCTATGTGTAAGCAGATTTGATCAGGGACCTCTGATTTTGTTCACAAGCCATTTGGTATCTACTCTAGAGTCATATAAAGTCCTGAAGCAGGAATATTCTTATCCCCTTGCCAGAAGGAATTCCCTTATTTTTTTTAAAAAACAGGAACTCAGTGTTATTCATTGGAATTCATCCTGTAACATGGTGGTGATGGGGTTGTCAGAATCCAGGACCACCATGTTATCCACCCATACAGAACCTCTACAAATGTCAGTAGGAATTCAGACCTAGACTGAGGACCTATATGGCCCATCACCCTCACCGTGTATGTCAGAAACCCAAATCAAAAGAGAAGTTTTCTAAAAGCCTCTTCAGAAGTAAACAGATAGTGCCACGACTGGAATATAAAGTGCTGGAGAATGGGCTAATGCTTTTACTTCAATGATGGGCCATGCACTTCTGTAGATTTAACTTTCAGGATTGTCCCACTGCTGTTCACAGCCCCAGAGATTTACTATTGGTATAATTTATTTCATTTATTACTTGCATTGTGGCCCTGCCCAAAATGTGTTAGGCACTGTCCAAATGTGTGCAAAGACCTGTTCCCTTCTCCGAAGAGCTTGCAATCGGCAAAGAAACAAAAACAAAGAAACAAAGAAAGGAGACATAGGCCACAAGTCAGTGGGTGAAATTCATCCCATGCCGAAGATCTGTATGAGGCCTCTGTACCAGTTAACTCCCAGTTAATCCCTCTGGATCATGCTGTCCTTCTGCATGGGGGTGAATTGTCTCTGGAGCACTCAGGGTGATGCAGGTGCCTGCCTTCTTAGAGCCATGTGTTTTCGTGCTGGTTTCTTGAGTGTAAAGGAATTCCTGCCTCTTAGCTGTGCTGCAGACGTGTTAGTCATTAAGCTCATCCCTAAGCAAGTTGGGAGTAACGAGAAGTGATTTTCCTGGTTGGTAGGAATACAAGACCTGCAATCCAGAGGGCTGCCCAGAGGTGCGCAGAAACACGCCCTGGACCCCCTGGATGCCCGTGAACCTCACCCAGAATGGAGCCCGCCAAGAGCAGCGCTTCCGCTACACCTGCCGCGCCCAGCTGTCTGATCCTCACGAGCTGCAGTTTGGGAGGAAGAAGACGGAGAGTCGGTTCTGCCCCAATGACGGCTCGGCGGTTTGTGATACCGACTGTACGTCCCGCCGGCTCGCCCAGAGCCCGAGGCCAAGCTCTGCTTTGCATCCTTTGTGGTGGTGAAAGGGGGGCGCAGTCAGGAATAAACGCTGACCTGTGCTCTGACACCATCACATACTGCAGGGATGGCAAGAGTCTCTAGACCCAACTGTCACTGGCCCTAGCATGGGAGCACCATGCAGGGAGGCTGCAAGGAGCATTTGTTCTCCTGCACTCAAGGGGACACAGTCTTACTACACTCCCATAAGCACAGGGATTGACTGCTTCCTCCTAGTGCCCGCAGGGGGCTGAGATGCTGCAGGTGGGGGCGTAGCCTCACCCCGTTCTCTCTAGCGGGAAGGGACATCCTGAGGTGTGGCATGTACGCTCCCACTGCATGTTCTGGAGGCCCAAGGGGAAAGCACAAATCTTCCTGGTGCTGCCTGTGGGGCAGAGAACTTCTGTGCTGCCTGTAGCACAGGTCAGTGCTTTTCAGGCCCAGTTGGGCCCTCGTCAGTTTGTTGCCCCTGTGACATTGCGGGTTTGGTTTGTCACTTCACTGGGTTTGCACAGGGAAACCAGATTGCTCCCTTGCATTTCCCTTTCGGTTTCACTCTGGAGCAGTCGAGCCACGCTGTTGGCACTGGGTTTCCAGCACCGCTGGGGGATGCAGTTTCCACAGAATTCCTCCCCAGAGCCTGAATATGGAATGAGTTTGTTTCCAAGCCAAAGCCCTGCCACAAAATTAACAGTTTTGTGTCTTATTTGTGCTTCTTGAAGCTCTAGTTGACGATCTTCTAAAGACTGGTAAGACCTCTGCACGGATTATCAATGGGGGCTGGTCCTTTTGGGGGGCCTGGTCATCGTGTTCCAGGGACTGTGAATTGGGCTTTCGGATCCGGAAGAGAACATGCACAAACCCAGAGCCGAAAAATGGTGGCCTGCCCTGCGTGGGGTCAGCAATGGAATACCAAGATTGTAACCCACATCCCTGCCCAGGTAAAAATTTCTTTCCGCCACAAAATTATGTGCTCTTCTCATGAAGACTCAATAATTCTAAATGTCTGTTTTTAACTTGTATCACTTTTTTGAAGGTATTTAAATAAGCTTTGGGCAGCCTGTGATACATGCACACTTCAGTGCTATGCCTTATGCCCTCTGTCGTCCCTAGAGAGCGACGTACCAACATGCTCTAGAGAGCAGCACTGTAGCTTAATTTCCATTTTTCTAGCCACTAGAGGGTGACTAACACACACTTGTGCAGGCATAGTGCTCCATCCAACAGAGGGCAGTGTGGTGCCCTTACCCCGGTGAGAGGACAACAAATGTGGGTTACTACTGCATAGAGATGATTGTTGTGGCAATTTTTGTGTGTGAACACTTCCCGCCTCTCCTGCTTATGTACTGTATTCACCATGGGCATTTCCTCCTGACATCAATTAGCATTTCCTGCACGGCCAGCAGGGAGTATTCGTGCCAGGTTACCTGGTTTTCGAGTTCGTCCTCGTGTTTTTGTTGCACTTCTGGTCCAGAATAGTACTCAAAGTGAAGGCCCTACTTGAATTGCGGGATGATTGTCAAAAAATTGTTACTGACTTGCGGACAAGCCACGGAGAATCGTATCAAAGTCGTAATGGATCTTATAGTTTGTGGTAATAAGGTCCATTATTCTTTCTGTGATTTTCCGCTGTCGGCACCCCAGGGCTGAGAGCAGCAACCCTGGGCTAAGTGCAGGGGCTTCCACTGTCGGCCGCCGGTTCGGACGGGGCTCCCACTGTCAACATTGCAGGGGAAGCCTAATATTGTGGGATCCACAATTTCCGCAGTGTTGCGAATTAAGTAGGGCCTTACTCGTAGTCCATGGACTCTCCCCACTCCACTCCTCTTCACCCCGTAGAAACAATTGCAGCTGTCACTTCACCACTGAACAGTAACAATACTTAGCCACTTCCTGTGAAACACTTTATGCCTTGGGGTGAAATCACTATAACTGCTAAGTATCATTATGAGCAGTATCATTTATTATATTTCTTATATTTTAAAATATCAAAGGCGAAGCTAAATGGTGTTGCCATTTTGGTTGGATGTATTCCTGGAGGTTTCATCCTACAACAATAATCTTTAATTAAAGATTAATTCCTGGAGACTCCAGGACAGTCCTGGAGGCTTGGCAACCCTAAAGCTAAAGCTGCCATTTTTAGACAGGAGAGATGTGAACATAATGGTCTGAGCACAATGAGAGGGACAAAATTTGAGCCACGTGGCCCGTAAAAATTAAAAATTTGAACTCTGCAAAGATGGCTTTTACTCCTATTTTGGAACATCCCAGTGGCTTTTCACGAACGGTTGTGCCCTTTTGTGCACCCTGCACAGCTTTTCTTTTTTCCTTTTTGCAGTGATTTATTGCACACTGTTTTGAGTGCATGGTTCTTATATCGGTTTATCTCTGCCTCCCTCCTTCTTTCTCTGTGTGTATAAATACACCGGTATATGTTGCACTGAATCACATTTGAAGGAAAGGAACATGGATATGAGAAAAAGGGGGAGAGTGTCTAGTAGCCAGAATATGGGTTTGTGAGCCCGGACTTATGGGTTCCATTCTCAGCTTTGCCATTGACTGGCTGCGTGACCTCGGGTCAAGTAACTTCTCTGTGCTTCAGTTCTCCAGTCTGTAAAAGGGGTTGATCTACACCTCTCAGAAGGGTGTGCTGAGACTCACTGTTAGTAAAGCACTTTGAAATCTACGCAAACTCAAAGACTAATTATTGCATTAAAAATGTTTGGGTTGTAGCAGCTATTTGTTTCCAAGAAATCTAGGTAGTTCAGCCTCCCCGTAGGTGAAGTGGGCCTTGTCAGGAAATAGGTAAATAATAGATTATGAACGTGGCTATATTATACATGTGTAAGAACAAAGAAACATGAAAAAGAATTGTTTCCTTTAGAGCAGTCTAAGATACAGGGTTCCCTCTGGCTGAATAACAGATATGTTTGATTCAGCATCTATGGAGTATATATAACATGTTTAACCTCGTTGTTGGTTTAAGTTGTCCTTTGTCGGGCATGGACGTTGCACCAGGAAATCTCTATTCCTAGTGGCACAGAAAGTGCTCGTTAGGTTGGGCTGGGCTGCCTAAGAGGTCGAAACTCAATTGGTCCCCCCGAGGTTCATCAGAGAAAGAGAAATAAAAGCCAGTGTGTCTCTCTCTTTTATTTCTTCTGATCCTCAGTAAAAGGTTCATGGTCCTGCTGGACCCCTTGGTCTCAGTGTTCAGCAACTTGTGGGGGAGGACACTACCAGCGTACCCGCACCTGTACCAACCCAGCGCCGTCCAGCGGAGAGGATATCTGCATTGGCCTGCACACCGAGGAGGCGCTCTGCAACACACACGCCTGCAAAGGTAGCAGATTATTTAGGAATAGACACCCTATTCTTAAAATTAAATGCATCACCTTCCTCTTAACTTGTTCACTAGAGCATGGCCTGGTATTCTAGAGCCAGCCAGCCAAAATCTTGTTGTTAGCTGAGCCATTTAAAATAATTGAAAAAGCAGATCAGTTTTGAGGAGAGACATTTGCAAGAGAAGTCTCCGAAGTCGCAGCCTGTGCAGGTGACAAGGGATTTTCCTTCCCTGTGCTGTGCTACACAGAATGGGTGAGGAGCTCACATCACAACTTGACGGGTAGATGGGAAAAGGGTGCAGAGGTGGTTTGAAGCCACTTTTATGCTCCCCTGACCCTGGGTTGGCTACATGCTGGGCTGGTGGCTAATAGGACATTAGAGCAGCCCTCAGGCTACAGTAAGTTATGCTGATTGCCAGCAGCCCCCCACGAGGGCATTATGGCAGCTAGAACAAAACTCCAGCCAGCTTCTGTGCCACTACAGGAAGAGGGCTGATCTAGGAGCCTTTATGCCCACTCTGAGCCCCAGGAGGGTCCCCCTAGTCTGGGTTTTCCTTCTGGGGCTGGCTAAGTCAGCCGTCAGGCTGCTTTGCACTCACTGGAGTAGTGTGACGCTTAGGTTGCACAGTGGTAATGTTGATTATATTGAGGGAATTAAATCCAGCCCCCTGAAGGCTCCCTGTTGTGCGCCGTACTAGAGATGGGCCTGCACTGGAATCAGGATTCAGACACTCCCAAACACTGGGGAAGTTGGGATCGTACGGGTGTCGTGCTTCCCCCTGCCCTCCACCGTGGCAGCCTTGTGTGTGCGTTATTCCTGATTTCAGACTGGTTGGGTTTAAGGTGGGTGGTCGGACTGGTCAGAGTGGAGCCTGTGCAACGAAGACGGGATCCAGTATCGCAGCCGTTACTGCGAGATGCACAATCCAGAGTCATCCCAGTGCGTCGGAAACAGCACGCAGTACCAAGACTGCCTGTACAACGAGATTCCCGGTAGGTGCAGCATAGCCCCCCAGGGCAAGGAAAGCAGGTTTCTCTTAGGAGGAATGACTGTCAGTCAACATAGGCTGCAATGTCTAGAGCTGCCTAAGGCGTTTGGATGCCACTAGAAATCATGGCAATGGCGTATCACACGCCTGCAGACCTCTTCGAAAACCCCCTCCGTAACATACAGCACCTTGTGCATGAAATGGATGTGGCAGCTCAGCTCTCCCATAAGGCAATGCTGTTTATAGTTACAGTAAATTAAGCTGCTTAATTTGAATTGGAGCCATTAAACCCTGCAGGGTGCAGTTCATGAGGCGTTAATTAAATGAACCCTAGCGTTTGTGTGAATGTTGGCGACTGGAATTTTGTTCATTCAGACACCCCAGGGGAAACATCCCACAGGGGCAAGGCGTCTGGGCTTGTAGGGCTGATGTGGGGAGGGGAGAGGGCATTGATGGCTCTTCGGGTGTAGTTTTGCTGACAGGTTGAGGTTCATGAACACCTGGAACCTGAGACTTTGTGTCAGTTGAATTTGAGTCCCCTGTGCAAATATTTAGCAGTTTTAGACTGAAGAACCCCTTCTAAGTGTTCTTTTCTGTGCTGCACCTTTGTGCCGTTGGGGTTTATACAGAGTCTTTGTAAAATTTTGCTCCATGTTGTCAGCCAATCTCTCCACTTAGGACCGCAGCTTGCTGTGGAATGCACAATCAACTTCTGCAAGGAGCAAAGGGGGTATTTGCAACTGATGGCAAAATGACAACTTTCCCCAATGCTTTCTCTTTGTTTAGTGATCCTGCCGGCCTCGAGCATTGATGAGAGCACGAACTGTGGAGGTAGAGTACAACTAACTATATATCTTATTTGTATCTTAATGTGGCTTTTCCTTTCTGGGCAGCATCAACCAAACCATTAATCTACCCAATTCGCATCCTGCTGGTATCCTTAATTCCCATGGAGTCTCGTTGTCTGAGTCAGATTGAAAGAATGTATTGCTCTGTCCAGCTGTCAGTTCCAAGACTCTTACTTATTTCTGAATTTGGGGTGGGTCCTCAGGGTCGTTAATTAGCAGGGAGCACATGCCTGTCTTGTTGTGCCCACTTTGTAAATGGTCCAAGAGAAATGAAGAGAGATTCCTCTGACACTCCAGCTGTCTGGAGGGAGGTATCCTTCAGACACCTATGAACATTTCAATGAGTAGAACATCCCAGACTGTACTTTTGCAGTATAATGAGGTTTGAGAGACAAGGTGGGTTAGATCAGAGTGGACAGTCATCCTCCCAAGCATTCCCTTCCATTCATGTCCTTGTTTATCTACCAAGCAGCTGCATCTTCATTATGTGTAGAACTTGGAAGATCCAATCAATAACTTCACCTCTCCACAGTCCTATAAGTTCTAGATTGATAAGGTCTTCTGAAGACTTTCAAGATTTCTGTGACTTGCCCTTACTGCTCCCTACAATGCCGCTGGGGACGCGGATTATTGATTTTTCTGTACGTTTTAAAATGGTACCAGAGAAGCTTAACGCAGGGGTTCTGGTAGATTTCCACTGGTGGTGAACACAAAGCTCTTGTGAAATACAAATCACCAGCTGTGCCTGCAAGTCCTCATGATGAAGCACAACTTCTGGTCCTTGCAGAGCAACTCTCCCTTCCAAGGGATAACAAAAAATACAAATAAAACATCAGTATTTTGATATGTAGCTTCTTGGTGTGTGGCTGCAGGGCAGTCAGTGGAATTATGACTTCAGTACCAATTATATAAAGAGTGTATTTCTGCATCACTTATTTCTGCCCAAATAATGTAGGGTATCTGCTCCTATTCTGGGGCTCCTGATTATCCTTGCACTCCAGAGTTATGCATTGCTATTGACAATTTGAACTGTCTTTTTTCCATTGCTATTTTATTTGCAGTTACAATTTATATTTGATACTGTCAAATATTATTTATTACTTAGCATCTTACAATATCTGGCAAGGAAGCTAATCAATATAAGCTCCTTGTGCTGCATCTTGAAGAGAAAACCAACATTTAAAAAGTGATGAACCGGGGAGGCACCTTTGGGAACTGATGTGCTGCCTATGAAAAAAACCCCAAATCTCTTGCCTCCAAGGTGCTATGAAAACACGCACAAAATCTGATGGCTCTTTCAAGGGCTGGAGCTGTTTGTAAAAGAGCTTCAGGTTTCAGAAAGGATTTCCTACTGTACTGAATGAATGAATGAATGAAAATCACAGAAGAGACATGCTTCCTCGTGGAACCATCACCAGATTTGTTACAATATGGGCAAACTGGACAAGAGCAAGTCGTGTGACATCACTGAACTCATCTAATTCTTTCTACGTTTTTGCTATTGTAATGTTGATATGAGATGCGAGGGTGGTTAAAGTAGAAGTGGATTTTTAGGAGGGAACTGCCCTGATGGAAAAGTCCTGTAAAATTTAATAGGAAATTATAGTCTTTCTGTAGACTTTTTGGACCATCCTATAAAATATAATAGAAAATTATATGCCTGCTATGGAATTTTATACAATGTTTAAAAAGTAAATCATAGATTCTTCTACGAGTGCTTGCTCGTGTCGATTCCATTTTTGGTGTGTGCGTGCCCGCATGCACAGTCAATGGAGATTTTTGCCTTACCGGTATCCGTAGGGTCAGTTGTGGCGCCCAAGAAGGGGAAGGGGACCCTGGGCAAAGGGTCTAATTCATGCCCCGGGCCAGCCCTGGAGCTACAGGGGAATACCGCTATGGTCAGACCCCCCTACCAGCCAGGGATGTGACTCCGACTCCTGGGAGCAGTAGGGGATCCTGGCCGGCACCACAGATTTCGCACCGGACATGGCTAAGGCCCTGCAATCTAAGGGCAAGCAAGGGCATGGGACCTCCCCAAAGGGCAGGGGAGCGCCATCGGTCCCTGGATCTCAGGCGTTTGTCTCTGTCCCCACGGCTTAGGACCCCGGTCCCACAACCTCGGTCACCGGCTAGACGGCCCAGGTCCTGGCACCACGCTCTCCTTCCACGAGGCATGAATGCCGGAATTGAGGCACCACGTTTCCAGTACCGGCCAGTCTTCCGCCTAAGATCGCCTTGGCGCTGGCGCCTATCGCTTAGGCGGTCTCCTATGCATCAGTCCCCGCCAGTGCGGAATTGCTCACCATTGCGGCACCAATCTTCGCTGTCCCGGTACTGCTGGAGGGACAGGTGGCAACCCCCGCCCGCTAGACACCGGTCTCTGACAAGGGTTAGTTGGCAGATGCAGGCCTCCACAGCCCCACTGTGATCACCGGAAGGGGGCTGGTCCGAGTCGGAGCTAGGGTTCAACCCATCGCCAAAGGGGTCCAAATCTCTGTCGGCCTGCGAGACCAGCACGGCAGGGTGGCAGCAGGGCCAGCGGCCTGCCCAGTGGCCGTGTTGGAACCCTTGGGGAGTACCGATGATGCCGGTTCCATGCTTCCACCACTCCTCCCTGGCTGCCTCGGAAAACCTCCCGGCACCGCCAGCACTGGATTCGGAACAGGGTGTGGAGTCCATTGTGGGGACAGCACAACGGGCCACCACCCAAGGAGCCATCCCCAGAAAGGGCAAGGGAACCTGCCCCTTCCCCTGCGATGCCCTCGTCATCTTCGTCGCCAGACGAAAGGGTGGCGGGGCTCTCCCAGACTGGCAGTCCCCCTGGCGACTTTAAGGAGCACCAGGCTCTCTTTAAAAGCGTGGTTAACAACTTAAGCCTCGAAATCAAGGAGTTGGCGGAGCAGTCAGATGACCTGTTCAACATCATGTTGTCTCCTACCCCAGCCCACATCAAGCTGCCTGTCCATTCCTGGGTTCTAAACACGGTGGCAGACCCCATCTTCGATTCCACCCGTGTCCAGAAGGGCAGAAGAGAAGTATTATGTCCCCACAGAGATGTTTGAATATCTCCACACCCACCCACTATCGGGGTCGCTAGTTGTGTCCACAGTTAACAAGAGGGACAGGCATGGATAGGTGAGTGGCTCACCGAAAAATAAAGATGCCAAACAACTGGACTTCTTTGGCAGAAAGATTTATTCTACAGCCAGTCTACCGTTTTGGGTGTCCAGCCACCAAGCTCATCTTGGATTACCTCCTGCATCTTAAGCTCCGGGGTTTGTCCCTTTCATCTGTTAAGGTCCACTTGGCCGCTATTTCGGCCTTCCATCCTCTGCTCAAGGGCAGGTCAGTTTTCGCCCAGGACATGATGGTCAGGTTCCTCAAGGGCCTAGAGCGCCTCCACTCTCACGTCAGGAACCCCGTGCCTCTGTGGGACCAGAATCTTGTGCTGTCGCAGCTCACAGGGCCCCCCTTGGAGCCTCTGGCTTCCTGCTGTCCCCTTCTCCTTTCCTGGAAGGTTTAATTCCTGGTTGCAGTAACATCCACCCGCTGGGTCTCTGAGATTAGGGCGCTCACTTCTGAGCTGCCCGACAGTGTTTTACAAGGATGAGGTCCAGCTGCGGCTGCACGCTGCTTTCCTGCTCAAGGTGGTCTCACTGTTCCATAGGCGTCAGGACATATTCTTACCTATCTTCTTCCCTAAACCTCTTAAGTTGGAGGAGAGGCGCAGGTTGCATTCTCTGGATGTCAGAAGGGCGTTAGCCTTCTATATTAAGGGGACCAAGTCTTTTCGCAAGTTGACGCAGTTGTTTGTCATGGTGGCCAACAGGAGGAAAGGTCGTCCATTGTCGGCTCAGAGAATCTCGTCCTGGATCATTGCCTGCATCCGCTGTTGCTACGACCAGGCCCAGGTGCCTCATCCGGCGATTGTAACAGCCCATTCAACCAGGGCACAAGCCTCTTTGGCAGCTTCCCTAGCCCAACTGCCAATCCAGCATATCTGCCGGGCTGCCACCTGGATGTCTGTCCACACACGTACATCGCATTATGTGCTTACCCAGCAGCCCTGAGACGATGCTGGCTTTGGTAGAGCAGTATTGCAAGCTGCACGTCTGTGAACTCCGAGCCCACCTCCATGGATACGCCTTGTGAGTCGACATGAGCAAGCACTCGAAGAAGAAAAACGGTTACCTACCTTTCATAACTGTTGTTCTTCGAGATGTGTTGCTCATGTCCATTCTATGACCCGCCCTCCTACTCCTTTGTTGGAGTTGCAGGCAAGAAGGAACTGAGAGGGTGTAGGGCTGGCGGCGCCTAATATACCGATCCATGAGCGCCTAATATACCGATCCCACTCCAGGGGGCACCACAGCTGGCCGTACATTTACCGATAAGGCAAAAATCTCTGACAACTGTGCACGTGGGCATATGCACACTTAGAATGGAATGGACACGAGCAACGCATCTCGAAGAACAACAGTTACGAAAGGTAGGTAACCATTTTTTATGGGTCTACTCAATTCTGTACATTCCTTCATGTAATTACTATAAAACCCTATTAAGTCTCTATAGAACCCTATCAAACTCCCAGTTAAACTCTATTTCTATAGGATATTTTTTTAAATAAAGATTAGAGCAAAATAGTAAAATTAGTGGGTGAAATTCTCTATTTGAAAAGCATGTCCATCAAAAAGTAAAATGTCACCAACCTCTGACAGGCAGAAACAGGCACATCTGTATCTTGAGCAGATCAAGAATAAGCATCATTTTAGCGTTCTCTGCCTGACAGTCACTTATGCCACACACAGTAAAGTTGAGACCGCAGCCTCTGCAGATGAATACTTTGGCTTTCCTGGGCTATTTGTCAAACCCATGCAGGTTCTCTTTTGGGTTATTTGGAGCATGCAATACACTCACAGATGGCCCATCCAATACATACGTCAAATCTGGTGACAGCAAGCATGATTAATATAATCATTACGGGAATCCCATGAAGGAGGCAAGGTAGATAGCTTGGATAAGAACAGTGGGAAAATGGAGAAAGACATCGCATGAGGGAAAGAACCTCATGGAATGGTGTTCATTCGAACCTTCTTAGGCAGCAGTGTCCGAAGACTAAGGCTGATCTTTTCAAGGTCTGGAGGGTCCCGGTTTCCAGTCCTTTACATTCGAAGAGCGCCTGCCACCTCCAGTCCAGGAGTGACTTAAGTCGCCGTAGATGTAAAATTTCAAGAGAACCCCGCCATTCTCTACGCAAAAAAGGGCAATTTGCTGCAAACCATAAGGCTAGGCTAATTCATATTGTTTTTCAAACAAAAGTGTTCTCCCACAGGGTGTTTTTCAGCCCAAGTCACGCTCTGGGGCAGGGCAGCAGATCCTCTTGGTCACCACCATATAAGTGGCATCCGGCAGGCACCACGGGAAGGTTAAGGATCTATTGTTGCTGCCCCAGTAACTAGATCTGATTAGGAGGATCAGTGGTGAACCATGTCTTTTCCCCCTAAAAGGTTCAGATTAGTGGGAGAATCAGCAAACCTCAAGAGGAGAGGTGCAACCTCCTTATCCAGCTGGAGCGCCGGCCGCTTGGGAGGAGTCAACCCCCGCCTCCTCAACGAAGCTGCTTCTTCATGCCTCAAGAGCCCGATCCCCCCAAGTAGAACACTTGAAGAGTCAGTCATAGAGTCATAGTTACTCCCATAGATTCTGGTAGCTAGTCTCTGAACATAAGTGGCTGCACTCAGCGGTGAGCATGTTGATGTTCAGTAGTGCAGTGGTTCCTCTCAACTTTTGTGGCCCATGTCGTCCTTCCTGGAAAGATTGTGTAGCAGACCAATGTCAGTAGAAATGTACATTTGGGCTAACGCTGCTGATTCTCCTCAAATCGCTCCACTCTTTCGACTGGAAAGCAGCAGCCTCGGATTGAAGATGGACACTAAACAGATCACATCTGGGTGCTGCACAAGACTCTTCCAGTCCCCGCTCCTCCCCAATCTGCTAGTGCTGGTTGTGCCATGGACTCCAGTCAGGGCTGTTCCTCTTGTGTAAGGTGGAGAGCTGTTGGCCGTTTGGTTATACCCTGACCATGTAAAGGTTCTCTGGGGTGAAGCTGGAATGAAGAACATGAAGGATGACTCTCTCCTAGCGTTTATTTGACTTCCTCCATTTACCTCTCCCAGCACCTGTGGTTTCTCCTGCCTGTAGATATGCATCTCCTTCCAGGAGATAACATGCTGTGTTGGAAGTGTTTGAAACCTGAGGTTAAGAGCTCTGCTCTTCGACATCTTTGTACTATAGCTGCCTCGCCAGGGTCTGCCTGGAATTCTGTCTGGGCAGCTCATGGAGAAGTTTGATCAAAGAATATTTCAGGCAGTTTCCTTGGTATTTTCTTTTCTCCCCACTGCCCATTTTGTTTCCGTCTCATTTCCCCCCCTTTCCCTGGCCCCTCCTGTGCACCTACCAGCACACTCTTTACTGTTGCTAATACACCTCATAGATAGTGGGGGGAGACTAATTGCCAAATCAACAAACAAGGTGGCTGAGCACACTTGGGATACGTGGACACTGCAAAAAAGTCCTGGAGCTGTGAGTCTCGGCCTGAATCAACTGACTCAGGCCCGTGGGGCTCAAGCTTCCGGGCTAAAAAATAGCAGAGTAGACGTTTCCGGCGTGGTGGGTGGTGGGTCTCAGAGCCTAGACCCCAGCCCAAGCAGGAACGTCTACACTACTATTCTTTAGCCCCATAGTGGGAGCCCCACGTGGCTGAGTCAGTTGGCCCAGGCTCTGAGACTTGCTGCCATGGGTTTTTGGTTTTTTGTTTGTGTTTTTTTTGCGTTGTCGACGTCTCTGTGGGGATTACATAAAGGAGGAATGTGTCATGCTGCTTCCCCCCATACACCTCCCCCACTGGATATTTTTGGGTCGCCAACAAAGAGGGCTTTTATTTTCCATTGGATAAAACACTGAGTTTTTGTAGCCCCCTATTTCCATGACATGCCCGTGCTTCGGAATCCATGAACGTGTATTGTCTGTATGCCTCGTTTCTTTTGCTGTCAGCTTAACAGAATGTTTAGTTTCAGTATCAATAGAGGGAGAGAGAATGGGGAGACAGGGAAAGAGCTTTGAGAAAACAATGTATGGACCCATTCAATTCAGCAACTTATCCCCATTGATTCCGAGATGATGTAGCTCTGATTTGTATCTGTGCTCTTGTCCAGAGAGGAAGAAGGCTGCTCTTTGAAAGGAGCGTCACTTGTTGTTTTGCTTGCAGGGTTTAGTCTCATCCATCTGATTGCCACCGGGGTCTCCTGCTTCTTTGGTTCCAGTCTCTTAACGTTTGTGATCTATGTGTACTGTCAGCGCTGTCAGCGGCAGTCCCAGGAATCGACTATTATCCACCCAACCACTCCCAATCATCTCCATTACAAAGGCAACACAACCCCCAAGAATGAAAAGTACACGCCCATGGAATTCAAGGTAGGATACTTTACCAGAAACACCACTGGCAAATTGATAACAGCTGCCTACGTATATATTTATGCTATGGTTTTAATTATAAATGTGTGTGCGTGTGATACATAGATAAAATGTATATATGTACATAAAAGAATCAGAAAGAGGATAACCCGACAGCATTGTTAGGGCTTGATAAAAAGAAGCAGAAGGAATTGAGAGAAAAATGGAAATCTTAAAGTACAAATAGCTACTGGTGATATTTAGATAAACAGGATGAGATTCTTTAAATACACTGAGGGAATGAAAAATAGGAGAAACTTGGTGAGGCCGTTCCTGGGGCAACAGAATAAGGACCAAATTCTGCCACCCTTATTTATGTTGGGTAACTCCTTACTCTGCAAGTAGCTCCTTTGAAATCAATGAGGCTACTCAGTTTGTGAAGTGTTGGAATCTGATCTTAAGGAGGTAGGAAGAACATGCTCCCTTGGCATCTGTATTTCGTAAGGAGAGCATTAGCAATACATGCATGGAGGAGTTGCAGGAGACAATGTGCTGGAGAAGACTGAGAATACTGAAACAACGGTAAACATGTATTTGTGTAAAATTGGGGGAGTAATGGATGATGTCTACCAGTAATAGATGAGATTGGGGATCAGACAGCTGAATGGTGACTGCTGAGGTGGCAGGAAGGGACTTTGAGTGGAGCAGACTGTCTTGGGGCAGAGGAACACAGTGGGGAGGATGATCTGGAAGTTATAACAACAAACAACTGCTCCTCCCCAGTAGTTACGTATCACTGACATTTTGCGTATGTTGTCTGTCTGTCTTTCCTGTTTAGGCCATGATCCTGCAATAAGCTCCATGCAGGCAGACCCCTGTACCCATAGACTTTGAACGGTGCTCATTGCAGGATCGGGGCCATAGATTGTAAGCTCTTCATGGCAGGGACCGTTTCTACCTAAACGTTTTCACAGCGCCCCGCACAAGAGGACGTCAATCCTGATTGAGGCCTTTGGGTGTTAGCACGACACAAATAATAATAACAACAATGATGATAATGGGGCTATACCAGATAATTGGAAGAGAGTGGCTATTGTTCTGGTACTGCAAAGAAATATTATAAGAGTCTGAAAATTACAGACTCATCTGGTAACTGCGGTCTTGATTGAGGTGGTGAGTACTTCCTGATGGGTGTTACGGGCCTCTCCTCTGCTGTTTAGCACCTTGCAGGATTGTGAAGTTTGTAAATGCAATCTCAAAAATACATTTCCTGGTGGCTTACGGATACAGTTGCATGCAGTTTAATAAGGGTGCAGCATAATAATGAGAGTCAGCATGCATTTGTGGATGGTAAATCATGTCACGCAAATTGGATTCCTTTTTTTAAAATTAAATAAATATTGATTTAGGTAGAAGGGAAGCAGCAGACAATATCTGGATTTTGAGAAAGCTCTTGACAAAGTTTCACAGGATGGATTATCCTATAAACTCTCAGAATACTGGGTAAATAATAAATTATGAAGATGGGTAAAGGATTGAGGCCAGATCCTGAAAGCTCCGAAACCACAGGAGTAAACCTTTCAGTTATATGACTAGTCCTGGTAGGCCTGCAGCGGTGAGTAAGGCCTGCTCGTGTGAGTAGAGTTTTGCAGGACTGTTCTCTTATTTAATGAGCAGCATGCAGAGGGCTGGAGTGAAAGGGGGATATTCTTTTTGTAAGTGGGCAAGGAACGGATACTTGCAGGGCACTATATTAATATTTTGGTAATGATGCAAACATTGCTGTGATGTATAAGATCAGTACATTTGCAGATGATACTAAAATAGTGGGAGTGGCTAAGATTCAGATGGATACAGCTGATTACAGACTAATATTGATTGACTGGGCAAATGGATTATGGAATGGAATGTGTCTGTATAAAGTTGATAATATTCAAGTGAAGCACAGTTTAAAATGGCAATGGTTTAGTTAATACAGTATCAGAAAAGGACCTGGGGTTTTTGACAGGCCGAATATCTGAATATTTGCTCTTGTGTGCAGCTACAGTAAAAGCTGATAGGATGTTGGATTCTCTGAAGGGGGGGCGGGGTGTATATATATTAGGTAGGAATTCTTAGCATTAGTTAGATCACATTCTGGGTGTCCAGTTTAGATTACTTGATTTGAAGGAAGTTTTAGCTAATTGGAGACAGTGCAAGGTAGGACAGTGAAGGTGGTTAACGGAAAGGAGGGACTCGCATATAAGAAGTGATGGACAAGATGGGGGTTATTTAGAGACCATTAAGAAGTGACACAACTGAAGTATGTAAATCGAAGATCATTGGACAACCAAGAACTAAGAGTTCAGGGTAAAAGGGACTTGTATATTAAGAAGAATTTAAAGAGATCTTATTTTACAGAGGCAGTGGGGCGTGAGTGGCATGGACGTCCAGGTTGGTGAAGGCAGTTGATTTAAATGAAATCCCTTCTCACTCCCTCTGTAAAATCATGTCCCCTTAAAATCTGCTTGCATATAGTTCCTCTTACCTTAAACCCATACTTTAGTCTGTCCAACAACCTTAGACTTACACTTCAGTTGAATCCGAAGAAGTGGGCTGTAGTCCACGAAAGCTTATGCTCTAATAAATTTGTTAGTCTCTAAGGTGCCACAAGTACTCCTGTTCTTTTTGCGGATACAGACTAACACGGCTGCTACTCTGAAACTTCAGTTGAGTCACTTCTCATTGTTCTCTAAATAATGTAGTGTTAGTGCAGTTGAAGAGAGGTTGCATGTGTGTGTGGAACATAAGGCACAGGGGTAGTATTAGTTAGTTTTGTATTTGGGAGTAGCTGACATACTTCAGCAGGCATTTTGAGGGATTTTTTCACTGCTTATGTTTTGTGCCTGCCTAAACTGATCTGTAGTAGGTGTTTGTTTTGATGGGAGAGATTCTGTCCTGCTCTGGTTTTTAAAAAGGGGAAACTTAAAAATGTTCTTAATGGTTTTTTAAGTTTAAAAATATGTTAGTTAGAATTCTCATCAGTTAAAGAAGGGTCCATGGTTTTAGTGTTATCCTACTGAGCTCTATACAGTAACATGGACCTTATTGTCGTTCTAAATTCACGGGGGCTAAAATTCACCTTCTTAAAAATGGGAAGTGCTCTGGAATTTTGGCTTGGACCTGTCTGTATTCTAAATGTTTAAATTCCAGTTGAGCTTCTGGGTCAGAATAATGCACACGGACACAGTATGTATGTATGTGCGTGCGTCTGGGTTAATAAAACCTGAGCTTAAGGAAATATATAGTCAGTCGGCTACTTTGCAGTAAAAGAAACCGATAACGGACATTGACTGGATGGTAACACAAGGCTGAGCTAATGCACAGCTCTATTATTTTCTCTATTCTTTTGATACTACTCAGACTTCTGCAACCTTCTTTATTTCGTATTCATCTTGAAATATCTCTGTTGCCCAATCAGCAGGGGAACACAGCCGAAAGTTTGAGAGCATTACACTCAAATGTACAGTGCTAAATGCGGAATTGTAAATCGAGGTGAATTTTACATTAAGGTAGATTTAATGAAGGCAATCTTACCAGGTCTGAGCCTTGTTGGGACACTCAAGTACAGCAACATATTAATGCAGATCAGATGTAAATACCATAGATGACAGTGACCTATTGATTATTTAGTTGATGATAACTTGCCAGGATAGGGTTTTGTACAAGAATGTTTTATTTTCCTGGCTTCTTTTGAATTTCTATCTTGCTTTGTCAGACTTGGTGGATTCTATTATTAGATATTTTTGCTGTGACATTTTAAAAGATTTCATACATATGCTTTCATCAGCAATACGTAGATTTTGAGTTCTTATTCATAAATTGTAGGGAGAGACTTTTGGGGTCACCTAGTAAGTAGTTCACGTTTCATTCATTAGTTAAATTCATACAGGGCTTTGACAATATCAAGCACTATGCAGTACAAGGGCATGATAAGATAAGAATTAGCAGCTCTTTGAACTGGGCATCGTGGCAGAATGGGTTACAGAACCTCCCAGGACATCCCCAGTACTGTCAGGCTGATTAGTTAATAACTGATGATAATAGGGGAGAGCAATACTGACATTCTTAGCAGGTTTTGTTCCTTCTGGGAATTGCCCAGCAGCCCATGCTTTCCAAGTGGCTAGTTAGCTCTGCACCTGATATAAGGGGGGAGGAATCTTGGATTGAAAAGCAAGGAGGACCCAGGGTCAGGGCTGAGCTGTTCTGAGATAGGAGCCTTAGAGCAGCCATGCCTGGAGACAAGGCTCCAACTGAACTTTCTCTTATTGTTAAATTCTTTGTTAATTAAGGGGGCTAAGTGTTGACTCTACAAAGCGTATGGACTGAATTTTAGAATAGTCTGGGAAAGGCACCTGCACATAGGGCCAAAACCAAATCCCATTGAAGTCCGTGGAAAGGCTTCCATTAACTTCAGTGGACTTTGGATCAGGGTCATATCAATTAAGGAGAATTGCCTGTTTTCAAGGTTGGGTGTGATGACAACTATATAGAGTTTCTTCCCAGCTGTGCTTGTATTGACGTATCTTTTTTTTAATGTAGCTTGTAGCTTTATTTTGAAGACCTATCCATATATTTTATAAAATCAAACTTCTCTCTCTGTAGAGATGCCTCAGACAAATGATCAAAGCTTCCAGTTCCTCTACTCCACATCCTGTCTCTGTCACCCCCACTGCCATCCCTTGTAAACCATGGGAAAAGTTGTTGCTTAAGCAAAACTGCCATCTGCTCCAACGAGAGCTTTAGATGAGAGGATAGAGTGAAAACTGAGTGAGGATTTCAGGATTGGGCTGTGAAGAAACTTGTAAATGTTTGATATATTTCCTAGTGCCTGGAGTTTATAGGAAGACATCAGGCCACTACAAACTAACTTGGGTAAGTCTGCGAATATCGCACCTGCCCAAACAAAGTTATATCTCTGAATGAAAATACAGCTATTAGAAAATATTCATAAATGGAAAAATATATTCATTAATTCTCATGGGAGCTATATAAATCAAACAGTCGAAATTAAACGCCTTTCAACAAGGTGAGAATAGTCCCACTGAGAGCCAAAGACCCACGTGGAGCAGGCACCCTCTGCAAGGGATGTCAGACAATTGCAAAATATTTTATAGCAACAAAATATCAATATGGGGATCGCACGAGAGAGTTTCTGCCTTGCTGAAGAATAAATATTCTGAACGAATTATCAGTCTTAAAGATTGGTGCAGCTTTCAACTGTGTAGTGAGAAATAAAGCTTGAAGCAGACTTTGGATATCGGTTTGATTTTAAAAATCTGTTTCTTTCGGGTATACCGTATTTTCCGGCGTATAAGACGACTGGGCGTATAAGACGACCCCCAACTTTTCCAGTTAAAATATAGAGTTTGGGATATACTCGCCGTATAAGACTACCCCTCTTCCAACGCACACCAAAAAAAAA
>NC_048308.1:8760944-8888178 GCF_013100865.1 Trachemys scripta elegans | reverse complement strand
GCGAGATCTGAGAGGCAGAGAAGGAGGTACAGTAATAGGATACAAGGGCGGGCCAGACGGGTGAAAGAGGTGTGTTTTTCTGGGCACAGTGCCGCTCTATCTCTTTTTTCCATACCCCGGGCGTCCCGGACGCTTGCAGCTTGCTCCGCCCTTCACTTACACCTTCCCGGTGAGGCGCCCCCTCACCTCGTCATCGGGCGGGGATGCGGCCGCGGCCGTTTTTGAGCTCCCCCCACCATATGCAGCGACCGCAGATTCTCCAGTCCGGCTCGGAAGTTTCAGCACCCGCCCTATAAGACGACACCCGGCGTATAAGACGACCCCCGACTTCTGAGAAGATTTTCCTGGGTTAAAAAGTAGTCTTATACGCCAGAAAATACAGTAATTGTTTTTACCGCTACTGAAAATTGCATCTTTTTTAAAGCCGAGAAGCAGCTGGGTTAAAGTTTTAGCTACTTTGGGTCCCCCAGAGGTGAGTTTTGCCTAAGGCATTCTTAGTTTGTGAGGATATTTACTTCTCTCACCCTTGGAAAATATAGGACTCCGTCTCCTATCTCCTAATTTGATGTGTTGCTACTTCAACTACACTTAGCTAACCCACTTATTCCTATGTGGTCACAGCACAGACCGTGATGTCGTTGTGATATACGAATTCCTTTTGTTTCAATGACCCTTTCACTAGGCATCATTCAAGTCCCAGGAATTGGGCTATACAGTTCAGACATTAGTCAACAGCTAATGAAACACAACTCAGTCAAGAAAGTTCTCAACAATTTCCCTTTAGCATCTGCCTTGCCTATGTGGCTTTTTCAAGAGAGATTTAGCTGATGCAATCAGATGAAACAACAACAAATAAAAACAACAGTAAATCAGATTGAAACATAAAATCTATTTTAGGTGAATTTCATGCTTAATAAAGACAAATGCCACTTTGCTCAGGGGAAATAAACTGTTTGAATGGCACATTACATATGTTACGAGTATAGTCTTATTTGAAAAAGAATGGTAGGGCCTGGTGGCTGTATTGGCAATGGAGTATTGTGCTCTTCATTGTATGATCCAGCAGTTGCAAATATCACTTCAGGGGAGTCTAGATTTACATAAGTCCTGCTAGGAAAGGAAAGTAAGAGAGCTCCTGTTGGGGGGGGGAGGATTAAGCCATGCAACTCAGATGAAATCTATTAGTGTCTGTCTCCCCCCACCCTTTTATTTAATTGGGTCAAGTCAAACTGAGCAGTCAGGCATGCCTGGATGTGTGGCTATTATGTGATTATTCTGCCCACGGAGTGATCTGCATCTAGCAGAGGGGTCATTACCCCGTGACAGCAGCGTCCTGGACGTTGGGGGCTGGAGGGGGAAAGCTGCCTTCTGGTTTTCACATATGCCTCTGATCTATAGACGAATTGTTTAAGATCAGTGAAAACTGCCAGTTAGAGCTGGAATGTCTCATCTCTCTGGTTGTCCCTGATAGGGCTCCCCCTTGGAATGTTAAACAGCGCTCACTGCTGCTTTAGTCCAATCTGGTTTCCACTCTAACCGTTTTTAAGGCGGGCGCTTCGTTGCTTCGCAGGGCTGTGGCTGCGTGCTGTGTGGCAGGAATCCAAATTAGCACATCGGTAATTGTCAAGAGAGCTTCTGTTCAATTCTCTCGATCCAGTTTTCACTTCCTCTTTGATTTTAAGTCATCTTGAGAACCACCTCCCTGTGGATGTAGGTGCTTCATTCTTGTCCTGCCATGTGTTTAATGATTACTCAACTCTCTCCCCCATCCCGAGGGTGATATGCATGTGAGCAGGATCTTCGCTGTTGTCCCCTACTCTGTGAGCTGAGAACCCCATCGAGTCATTGCAAATGCCAGGTTTGCCATCATTGGCATGATATTTATTTGTCCCCCACATGAAAAAAACAGAATTCAAGGAAGAAGAAATGTGGATTCCTGAGGGAATTCAACATATGGCAGTTAACAGGCTACTGTATATTTATACCACTGCCCTCTACTGGCCAGAACAGGGCTGCTCGGTTATGTCCTAGGCTCTTTACTGCTAACAGCTAATGGTGATTTTCCCTTGGCTCGGGGGCATGGGACTGTGATACTGGAGAAGGAAAATGTGTATTCTTCCCTCCACTGCCTCCATGAAGCCCGGAGTGGCAATGGTATGCGGCATAGAGAAACCTGTGAAGTCCTGAGTGGCCATGGACTAATAATTATAGAGCCAGAATTGGTTAAAGCTTTGTATAAGAGGGAAGGGAACCAAACCAGCAGAATGCTAAGCAAAGAAATTAAGAGGAGCTTTAGAAATATGAGGGGAACAATAAATTCCAGAGAAAGTATAAGCCCAGTGATACATTTGGAAGGAGACTAAATTAATTAGGAATCTAGAATAGTTGAGCTACTCAATGGCTTCTTTAACTGGAATCATAAAGAGAGCGAGTCTGGTCATTAGGAAATAATGAACTATCAAGTCTAAGAATTAGGGGACAGTTGTTTGGCCCCTTGGAGTAGCTTGAGGAAGGGACCCGGCCAATGTGCCAACTTTGTGTCTTCCTGACACTCAGGCTGCCAGGGAGCCGGGCAGTCCAGAGGAGCAGTCTCAGTGCTGCTCTAAGATGCCTTGGTTGCTCCAGCAGTCACATCCCCTATACAGGGTGGGTTTGGCATTGAGTTAACAAGGCTGGCTCCACCACTCCCTCAGATGCTTGTATACAAGGGGAATCCTCATTAAGACATCTCTAAAGTTGCTTTGCCTGATCGGCCTCACTGGATCCCAGGACCTAGCACTAAGTATGGGAATAAAGGGGAAAACTGACTCTGTATCAACAAGTCTGGATGGACTGTATCCTGGAGTCTGCGAGAATTAGCTAATGAACAGCCCCAATTACTAGTATTGATTTATGAAAATTCATGAAAAGTGAGGCAATACCCCAGTGCTGTGAAATGCAAATATATAGTACCAAGTATTAAATACAGGGGAAGAGAGAGCTCCAGTTCCTACTTAACTAATTGAATAGCTATTGAACCATCAAATCTGGGTCACTTCCATCACAGGAGTAGCCGCATTAATTCCACATGAGTAAGAGCTAGATTTGGTGCGAAGAGGAGATATCTGGAGGCACATAGGCTCCTATTCCAAAGAGTATTTAAGCACATCCTTAACTTCAATCCATCCCCATTAGGACTTGAATGCTTGGCTGAATTGGAGCCACAGTGGAGAATGAAACCAGGAGCAATGACTGGGATGGGCCATATTTTGCTTTCAATTATGCCCGTGCAAATTCATTGAAGCCAATCTGTGTCATCGTTATATGCAGGGTGACCTGAATTAATTTTTGAGCTGCAGTATCACATACTTTGAAGTGAACGGTACTTGGGTGGTAATGACAGCGGAACTGGGACCCCCTCTGCACACCGAGAGAAATTAAACATGATCACTTCTTTGGCTTCTGAGGCTAGAGGATGACGGGAACGCTGATGTCAGACATCTAGGGCTGGATCCCCGTCTGTTGTAAATCAGTGTAGCTCCACTCACCCATATACTTTAGTAAAGCATTTGGTACAGGGTTGTACGAAACCTGATCTGGCAAATGGATTCAGATTGGCTTGGATTTGAGGGCTGCCACTGAGCCTGAAAATTGGCTGATGGATTATCAATGGTGGGCAGTGATTAGGGCTCTGTGGTTGTCACGGAGGTCACGGAAGGCACAGATTCCGCGACTGCTGCAGCGGCCAGTGTGGCTGACCCCAGGCCACCCAAGCAGCTGGCCCCAGAGCCAGCTACTCAGGTGGCCCTTGGGACAGCCACACGGGCTGCCACTGGAGGGTCTCTGCAGCCAGTGCAGCTGGCCCCAGGGACCGCCCGAGCAGCAGTCCCAGGGGTGGCTAGAGCAGCTGCAGCTCAGTGGCTCCCAGCAGCAGTCCCAGGACGGCTGGAGCAGTGGCAGGCCCCAGGGCTCAACACCCCCTCCCCGGCAGTGGCAGGAGCGGCTGCTGGCCCCCGGGGCTCTCACCCCAGCTCCCCCCTCCCCCACAGATGGTGCCATGGGCCCCTGAGGCTCCCTCCCCCGCAGCAGCTGGTGCTGAGGGCTCCGGCGCCACCCCCCCCCTCCCCGGTTCAGTCAGGAATATTTATGGTACAGGTCATGGGCCATGATTTTTGTTTCTTGCCCGTGATCTGTCTGTGACTTTTACTAAAAATACCCATGATTAAATCATAGCCTCAGCAATGATTAATGGCAATTACCCATATTGTGGGGAGGTGTCATGTGGGGCACATGGCTTATGAGGAGAGGCTGAGGGAACTGGGATTGTTTAGTCTGCAGAAGAGAAGAATGAGGGGGGATTTGATAGCTGCTTTCAACTACCTGAAAGGGGGTTCCAAAGAGGATGGATCTAGACTGTTCTCAGTGGTACCAGGTGACAGAACAAGGAGTAATGGTCTCAAGTTGCAGTGGGGGAGGTCTAGGCTGGATATTAGGAAAAACTTTTTCACTAGGAGGGTGGTGAAGCACTGGAATGGGTTACCTAGGGAGGTGGTGGAATCTCCTTCCTTAGAGGTTTGTAAGATCAGGCTTGACAAAGCCCTGGCTGGGATGATTTAGTTGGGGATTGGTCCTGCTTTGAGCAGGGGGTTGGACTAGATGACCTCTTGAGGTCCCTTCCAACCCTGATATTCTATGATCCGTGTGAAGCCTGATTTCCTTCGACACCTTCATTGCAAACAGCATGTTAATGAAATTATCAGAAGACCCTAAATTGGGAGGTGTGTCAAACACCAGCCTTGATAGAAAACTCATGGGAAAGGACCCAGATAGTTCATAGATGTAGAAAGAAATAGGTGAGATTTAGCAGGAGGGAGGACACCCAAAGCAATTATGTGGAAGGTACTCAAAAGGCAGCTATGTAGTGGGAGGGAGGTGTCACGCTGCCTGGAATGGTTCACGACCGTGAGTGCCAACCTCAAGGCAGATTGTCAAAAAGCAGGGCAGACACCCCAAACTGGTTTTATGTTCTGTAATGAGATTTCACCAACCCAGTAACAAATGTGAACTCCTGAAGCCCTATAATAGCCTTACAGTGGAGTCACAGACAGTCCCCTTGGGCATTCCAGTCTATCTTGCCACCCAGGCAAACGACTTAGTGATAGATGGTTGCTATGCACCAAAGATAACAAAAGATTTGGGTTACTCTCAGCCCCAAGAGACTAGATACTTACTCTGGGTAAATTTGCACCTCAGATCTCACACCAAACACAATGCTTATAGCCAATCCTATTGTAAATTATTTAAGGGTTTATTAAGTACCAAAAAAATGAGAGCCTTATTACAAAATTAAAGTAGGCAAACATATATACGCAAATGAATTAGTGTGTGGTTTCAAAAGGTGACAGAGTTGTAGTAATATGTCAGCTCTGAATGTCTTTTAGGGCTAACCCAGGTTCACCCAGGGGATCTCTGCTTCTGTTTCGGAGCTACCTCTAGCCCTTCGGGCGTCCAAACAGCAAAAGAGATGACACATTTTCTTGTCAGCTGTTTTTATTTCCTACTTCCAGAATTCAAGCTGATGTGATGAGCCCTTTTGCATGTAGCCTCTTGATGAGTGTGAGGGGGCAGTTAACAAAGTCTTTGTATTGTAATGTTCCACAATGGTTCATTTCATTTTGATACGACTTCCTGATGGGCAGGAGACATCCCTCCTGACTGAATTCACAATTTCAGAGCAAGCATTTTTTACAGTTACAAAACAAAAACGTAAATACTGCCTCATAGCATGTGATAAAGAGATAAATGAGATTAATGCCTGCAGCAACTTCTAAGCATTTCATAAAATCTAAACACTTTGTGGTAAGTCCAGTACCCATCTTAGCCATGCGGATACACAGGTAAAACTGACTGGTTTCCAGCAATACATTTGTCAGTGCTCAGCTGAGGTCTAAAGCATTGGCAAGAGATGGCACCTGGTCTGCCAGCCTCATAGGAGATCCCTGAAAAGCAGGAAGGCTGTCAGAAACCTAAGGAAAGTATTGGTTGGCAAATTAGACCCTGTCTATACTGTGATTTTTTTGGGGGTGTGTGTGTGCGCGCGCGCGCTGGGGTAGCTGTATCTGTGTAACTCCCAGTCTAAATGCACTGTGCTGGAGTGATGTGGAGTGATGTGGAGCTCATACCATCCCAGGTGACTTACCCCAGTAAGTTACCAGGTAAGTTGCACTGTTGCAGTATATACACATTAGGGTTGTTTGCACCAGTGTAGCTACATTGATGTAGGGCTTATCTACACTTGAAACGCTGCAGCTGCACCATGGTAGCGCTTCAGTGTAGATATACCTATGCTGACAGGAGGGGTGCTTGCATCTGTCCACCTTCCCAATAGGCGATAGCTAGGTGGACAGAAGAATTCTGCAGAGACATCACAGAGCAGGGAGCAGATAGCCTGTATCTCCACAGCACTGTTGAGACTACAGCTGGAATTTTGTGTCCCACTCCAAACATCTCCATACTGACAAAGAGGAGGGAATTTTTTGGGTGTAGGTTGCTTCAGGCTTCCTTTTGTGTCTGTATAGTGCCTAGCACATTGTGAATGCTACAGGAAACAAATAACTAATGCTGATAATCATCCAGAGAAGAGTAACAAATACATGCGAGTCTAAGATCACGCTGAGTGTGAGGTGGACAAATTACTTAAGGTCAGATCCACCACCTGCTGATGGCGGTGGAAAGACTCCCCTTGACCTCAGTCACCTTTGGATCAGACTCTTGGGTCCCAATTCAGAAAGATACTTAAACACAAGTCTAGCCATAAGTATGTGCCTAGCTCACAATGGAAGTTGTGCCATCGACTGCAGTGAGGGTAGGATTTCACCCACTGGGCGTACAGTTTAGCAGATCTAAATGTCTTTGCACCATCCAGGAGGAGGTGAGCTTCTAAGGAAGACTTGAAAGAAGAGATGCCAGAGGCTGTGAATCTTTTTATAGTTTGTGGCTAATCTGTGGGATTCCGAAGCCCTTTCCAGCATTTGTCTGTATTTTCAGTAGTGGCTATCATGTATAGCGTGAGAGGCATGATACCGTTGCAGCAGGCAGTTGATGGGCGGGAGTAGGCTGTGTATCCTTTGTTTTGTTAGTGCTAGTACATGCCAAGAGGTTTGATTTTAGTCATGTGCTTTGTTTATTTTTAATGTAATTGTTGTGCTAATTATTCACCAATTTCCTGGCTAGTCATAGTACTGAGCTGACCACCTTGTACCACTCCAGAAAAGTGCATTCTGCAGGGAAGTGTTCATAATCTGAGTCCATTTCAGTAATCCTTATCTATTTTATGTTGCCATGACACCGAGTAATTTCCTGTCATGAGCAGGGCATGGCTAGCTCCATAAAACATAAACAATCTGTATTGAAAAAGCATTTTAGCCAATCTGATTTTACCCTGAGGAAAACACGAGCCCCACGAGGAACACAAAAAAGACAAAAGGTTGGATCTGGTTATGCTTTAATGTTTATTTCTATCCATTATGTAATTATATTTTGAGTTGATTCTATAATTCCCTTCTCCCTCCCTCTTTCCCCACAGAAAACAGGAGTGGCCAGCTTGCTCTCTCAGATCACTGTTACTGCAGGATATTGGATACTGCTAGCAGGGAAAATGGGAGCCACTCATTTTATTCTTTAAAGGCCTAATGTTGTGCCATTGAATTCATGCCCTTGATTACAGTGGAAGTAGGATATCAAGCTCTACTTGCATATGGTCCCAATTTGGGCATTGTGGGTTCCTACTGTGACTGAGTGCAGTAGTCTAATTCATGCTGTCTATCCATAAAGCAATCCAGTCACTTTGATATGTAGACACCAGTTCTGGGCTATTGCCTAAATCCACTGCACAATGCATGTCAAAGCTTAAAAGTGTATGAAGAGGCTACAGCACTGATTGGCTGGCTGGCTGGCTGGCTTCTTGTGTTCCTTTCCAGCCAACATGAAGTTTAGGACTGATGTGTTTTTAATGGTAAAAAGAGATCTTACATTATATACAAAACTGCAGGAGTGGAAGTGCAGTCATCGCATTTTAGAGAGATCTTTTGGGGGAAATTACAGTTGGAAAGATATGCATCATGGTATAAAACCTCTTAATCCAGGACAAGATTAAAATGTGATTAGGGGTTAATCACAAATGATGAGTGAGATGCTCTAAAGGGGTCACCTAACTAAAAATAACTGCCATATGTAAAGGGGAAAGACTGAAATATCTGCCAGTGGCAGAAAGATGTTGGGGCAGATTTGCTGTTTGTGTCAATGGTCATAGCGCCATTGGCTTTCATGCAGTTATGACAAATTTACACCAAATGAAGATCTGCCCCCAAGATCCTAGGAGAGCTCCAAAAAAGGGAGAGGAGTCTGAAGTGCTGAGAGGACTGGACAAATGTGGAAGTAACTGCAAAATCAGGTACCAGATGAGGCTTACCAGAAATCTTTCTGTATTATTTCGCTGTGTTAGAAACGCTGTTACTTTTTTGTGCTGACTTAGATTTTGGAGGCATATATTTGGGAGGAATGTGTATTTATAGCTAATACACTAAAAAAAATGGCCCTTTTCACTGGAGCTGGTCAAAAAATGGGGAAAAAATTGAAAAGTTTTTGTAAAAAAATTGAAATTTGGAAAAGTTTTAGCACACAAATGTACATACAGGGCATATATACAGTTGTATCCAAGATCAAACTGGATTAGTACTGTAATATCCATATTATTAAATGTGATTATGTGCTGAGAGTTGTCAGATTTTAATCCAATACACTAGTGGATTATAATTTAATGACCTGGGCTAAGGGCACAATTTTTTGGCATGGGGGTAAGGCTTATGACACAGGCGGTTAGTAATTAGAAAGTCTGAAAGTTTTACTTTGCCTAAAAATATCACTAGTAAATGATGAAAAAGATCTAGTGAACAAATATATCATGATGCCAGTCACGTTTAAAAATACTTACACTTTGCTTTATTGGAACTTTATCTTGGATGGGATGGAACTGTCTGTGCATGTATCAGAGGGGTAGCCGTGTTAGTCTGAATCTGTAAAAAGCAACAGAGGGTCCTGTGGCACCTTTAAGACTAACAGAAGTACTGGGAGCATAAGCTTTCGTGGGTAAGAACCTCACTTCTTCAGATGCAAGACTAAATAATACACACACACACATGCACATACAAAATAGTCCATCCATATGGAACATATCCATACGTATATTGTATATAAGTTTCAGAGGTTATGACAATATATGGAAGGCATTTTTGGTAGCCCTATGCTTTTAAAATTATTGTAATGACAACTATACATTGCTTATACATTTCGGTAAACATTGGGCTATTCAGTGTTCTGCTAGCCCCAGTAGCATTGTCAGGACATACTTTTTTAAAAATTGCTGACAGTGATAATATGTCAAAATGCTGCACTTATCTCAAACCATCTCACAGTGATCTTTCTTCACTTTTCTGAAAACGTCCCTATGTGACAAACTAATATTCCTAGGACAGAAGAGTCTTTCTTGTGTTTTATTCATATGCCAATATAATACAATAAAAACTCTTTTAAAGGAAGACGTTTAAATTCTGGTGTGTGCCCTTGAGTAATGGGTTTGGGTCAGATTAGCATAAATTGCTGGCAAGCCATCTGCTAAAAGGTTGTGGGATGGAGGCTCCTGATGGATAGACTGGCAAATATAACTTGGCTTTGCTGATACTGCTGATCTTGAGGATGGAGGAAGCAGGTAGCAGATATTTGATCAATGTGGTTTGAGTTCCTGTTTGCTCCTGAGTGAAACAATTTTCTATCTTTCTATCTAAATATAGCTTACAGGCATTTTTATCACCATAGATTCTGAGTGCTGCTACAGAGGCAGGGCTGTGAGAGAGCCTTAACCCCCTTTCCCAGCCATGTTTAGGAAGGTTCTCAGATACAGCTGTGTATTGCCCAGGGGGAGTGCTGCCCTGAGGAGAAGGCATCTTACTGCAGTTTTAGAGGAGAGGCAATAGCATCAACAAACCCTGCTGGAGACCCTTGTCTGTTCAGAGTGGGCCAAATGTGCCCCGGGTGTAACTCCATTGAGTTCAGCACACTGGGGATGAATGCGGTCCAGCGTCTGAGCCATGTCCTGCCTTGATGGCGCAACCCATGTCACTCCTGAAGGAAAGTCTTCAGAGGGACAGTTTGTCACCTGTCTCTCATCCCTGCATAGGGGGAGAGGAAAGGAGCCAGGGTTAAATCTTTTAATTATACAAGTGAGGCTACCCACAGAGATTTAAATGCAATCCCTGTCTGGGTTTGTGGATTTCTAAAATTCACTGCTCCCTAATTTCTCCTCTTGCAAAAATATCAACCAGTTTCTAGTGCCTGGGAGCCTAACCATCTATTTATTAAAATAAGACCAACAATATGTTTGTGCTGGAAAACATTAAGGCGCTGTACATTGATCATATGGATTTAGGGCTCGTTCTGCCTTCCTAATATCGCCAGAGCCTTATTCTGTGAAGCTAATTGCATTATAAATCCCTTAAAGCATTTTCATAAGGTATTGCCCAAAGATATGAAACCCTCCATCAAAGAACAAAGAAACAGTTGTGGGGTTGTTTTCTAATTAAGTGTTATAGGAAAGTAAAGGCAAAAAAGAGAGAGAAAATGCCAATGTTAATTAAATGCAACGCTTGCTTTCACTGACTAGATTTAAAGCATTGCAGGAAATCCTGAAATTTAGTCATTCCAGCTGAGAGCCCAAGGAATCGAGGGCTGTGATTTTTCATTTTCAGCTAGAGGTGGGCCCGACCAGGATTTGATCATCATCAAACTTCAGGGGTGTTTAGATCTAGACTCATCTCTACTCTTAACCCTTAGTGACAGACTCCGCTAATCCACATCTGCCGTGACCTCCCAAGAGCATCCAACTGAAACACCTGCTCTCACACATCCATATGCTGACAGCCCTCTCCTTCCCACATTGTGCAACCCGTGAGATTTCCCTGAGCATCATCTCAGGACTTGACCATGTAGGAGGCGATTTCCTCACTCACGTGTTCCCCTTGCCCTCATTTATGCTTCTGAAAATTTACACTTGGGCTACTACTGTGCAGTCGAGTAGATCTGGCGGTGTTTTATGCTCACTTGGTGAATGAGGACACCAGTGGTACGGCGCGCCGTACTCCTCCATGGAAGGCACTGGCATGTAATATTTAACTGCACGTGTTAAGTATACGGAGCTAAATCACACTAGTTAGGAAATAACAATCCTTATGTACAGTATGCATGAATAACTAAGTTCATATGCTTTGGAAGAGCTCCCCAATAATAATACTTTGCACATATAATGTGCCTTTTACCCAGGGATCTCAACTCTTTGACCAAGCTGGGTAAGTATTTTTATCTTCATATTACAGATGGTGAGTCCGAATCTCAGAGATTTCCCAAGGACACACAGAATGTGGCAGAGCCAGAGAATTAAACTCAAATTCCCTGACCACCAACCCTGAGCTCTAACCAAGAAACTGCTCCCTTTATTATTTTGATATTTCTTTGGCTGATTGAGAGCGATGCATAACACTTCCTATCACATCTTCCTTTCATTTCTAAGGGCAGAAGGAATTCGCACCCCTTTTTGGCCAGTGGGAAATTATTTAGCATTTGCACATCTATAGTAGTTCTGCCCATTCAATGAGTGATGTTTGGCATGCATATAGTGCCTGATGCTGTTACCTGTAGTCACCGAGAGCAGTGCTTTACTCACATGAAGCCCACTCTGAAATACCTAGGACTCTATGCATGAGTAAGCTACTTCTCAGGTTGAGTGAGAGTGGAAGTATTGGGCCCTTAGCACTTGTTGAGCATTGACCAGTTAATCATCACATCACTTCTGGGAGGTAGGTTAGCAAGCATTATTAACCCATATGGAAACAGGTGATGTAATTTGCCCAAGGTCACACAATTAGTCAGTAGCAGAGCCAGCATTAGAACTCAGGAGTTTCAGACTCCAAAGCTTATATTCAGTCCTCCAGTCCATGCTGCCTTTCAAATGGGTGACACTCTCCACTCCAGATGGCAAGAAGCTTGAACTAGCCAATCACAGGTCTCTGCACCCTTTTTGGAAATAGTGTGCACCTATTTTAAGGGTGTAAGTGAAACATACATCTTTTGTTGCCTCAGAACAAGGGATGAATTCCTTGTTGCAGCATAACAGCAGATTAAGGGGCCCACGTGAGAGATTGAGGCATGCAGTTATTTAAAAATAAAAGCCTGCCATGAGCATGCTTCAAAAGCGAAATGGATTGTGTGACTGAAATGACATCGACAGCAAGGAAAACGATAAATTTTCTGAGAGGAGTCTTCTCCTCCAAAACAGGACTTTATCCTTTTGAGCAGGAAACATCTGGCATGTCAGTGGATTTTACAACAAAGGGGAGGGGGAAAACAATTTCTGATGGCATGAATATAAGTGATTCCATGATAAGGCAGAGAAGGGGGAAGAAAAGCCCCTGCCTCTTTTCTAAATTCTAGTGGTAAAAGATACATTTTGTATTTCTCATTTTTCTGCTGCTATTGACAACACTTGTTACTTGGTTGTAGAATTTCTTGAGTCATTTTAGTTTTTCAAAAAGTGACCATGACTTGTTACTTATACTGTAGCTGACAGAAGTGACACACTTAATATCGGGGGGTCCAAACCTGGATATCTACCAATGGAGATGGAGATCAGGTAAATGTGCACCTGCTCTTCCAAAGAGAAAAGAAGTGCCATCTTGGTAACTACTATGACAGGGAGTTGGTGGCTGTACAATGAACACTTTGGAAGGGAATAGGTTGAGTGTACAGCCCACCACTCAGTCCTGTTTAGGCCCAGCATGGTTGTGTGACAATGATGATCAGACATCATGCCATCTAGTAGGAGAATCTGGGTCTCTGCAGAAGACTCTGGATTCTGGCTCTAGTAATGGCTGAGCACAGATCCACCAACACAGAAATGGCAAGAGCTGTGGGTCCACCCACTGACTGACTCCACAGAGAGAGAGAGCCATGTATGGTACACACCCATCTTATCCTCCCAGATGGAGGGAAGGTGCCAGTGGCCCAGGATGGAGATGGAATCTGAGAGAGAAATTTCTGAAAACAGGAAAGAGCATTTACAAAGCATTTATATGTCTATGTAATTTTTTTACTTTTTACAGACGCTTAACAAGAACAACTTAATACCTGATGAGAGGACCAACTTCTACCCCTTGCAGCAAACCAACGTGTACACTACAACCTATTATCCCAGTACACTGAATAAATATGACTACAGGCCTGAGGCCTCCCCTGGAAGGACCTTTACCAACAGCTGATGATGGACAGACTGTCCAAGGACTGGATCACTTCCTATATGAATTGTTTTTTAAACTGAGTTTATGGACCAAATATTGGCCCGGTCTCCAGATGTAAATATTGTACAAGTAGGGCCTTTTTTTTCCTTTTTGGTTAACTGTATTACTTTTAAACAGCACATCTCCTTAAGTTGACAGAATGCTTATGGACCATGGACCATTCTGCATAGACTTTTGTGGATATTTGGCTGGTGATGACACTTACTGCTGCAAATATTCATGGCTGGATGATCAGTATTTCTCTCTGAGGCCTGAATTCCCGAGGAGCTGATTGCATGCTGTGCTAGGTTTCCACCATGCTACACTCGTGTGTTCTAAGAAACATTACAGGTAGTTCCTTAGAGCAATGGATGATTGTACAGTGACTAGACAATGGTGGTACATTGAATGACACTTAGTTCACAAGACAAGCTGCCTAAGACTCCATCACGGTAGGAACTAGAACAGTTTTAGGTTTCCAGTGGTGTCTCCAGCATCACTAGAAGATTCCTTTCACATTGCAGGAAATAGCCTCCGCAGTCTCTTCTTTGGTAACATCCAGTTCAACTGGGGAAAGGAAACACACAAAGTACTCTACCCAAAGAAGCATTTCGGAATATTTCCAGTTTTAATTAAAAGAAAATGATACAGGCAATGAGATGTTACGTGAAGTAAATGTTGGACTAATGAGATGTGGACTTTGCATAACAACGATGTGCTTACCACTGGAAAAAATGTGAGGAGTGCTGTACATGAGCCATGAGCTTTCTTTGAAATGACATTTACTTTTTTTCCCTCCAAGCTTGATCCTGTTCATATCTGCAAGGAATGACGACTGATGGCCAGGCCCTCCTCTTGTGAAATCACTAGGCTTGGGGCTAATTCTTATTTTATTATTATTTTTTTAGTTCACTTATTTTTTGAAGAGTAAGAAATTCTGAATTTTTGGCACGGTATTTTTCTAAGGAATGTATTCATAGCATACCATGACGCAGAAAGTCTGCTGCACATTCTTAGTGTCTTCCAGTCAGTACGCCATCAAATAATTATACAGCTGAACAATGTGCATTGTTTGCCAATATTTCTTTAGATTTCTCAGCTAGAAACAAACAAAAAAAACCCCAACCTTGTTACAGTTATTAAATTGGGACTGTAGCGTTATTAAACATTATATCCAGCCTTGAAATGTAATTTTGTGTATGTGTGTGCCTGTGTCCAGCAGAACTGTATTAGACTGTTGCAGAAGCCATGGTGTGTACACCCAGATATGTATGTCTGACATTGTTTTGTTTTGGTCAAACAGTATCGCCAGTGCTTAATGGACAGTTCCATCAAATGTGTTAGCAACGTGAGCAAGTTTGACACTGTTAGTATTGAATGTTTCTAACTATTTATAATGAACTCCTGAGGCTAAGACTTTTAGAATGCCACAATACTGAGCATGAGATAAGAGTACAAACCTAAACACCCATGAGCTCCAAGTAGCTCCAGAACTTGAATTCTTTGTATGCATCTTACTGTAGCAATTGCCATGTCTGTTTTCAGTCATTGACTGGGATGTGTTTGAAGCAGTTTGGGTTGTATTGGTTACATAGGAGAGATTTCACTGAAAGCCTGCACTCAGCTAGTTTCTCGTTGCTGTCATTCGCGGACACTTGTTTGGAAGGTGGGGCTGAGATGGAGCTGGTCATTGCACACATACCCATCCACAGAGCTGAGACGAGGCTTTGCTGCTCATGACTCAAAATGTACAGCTCTCCTAAGGGTGAGGCAGAGCAGAGGTGGACTCTGTAACCTGGTCTTACAGTGTGGGACCAAAAGCAGGCGAACAAAGTAACCTGTTTCTAAACTAGTTGAACCCTAACCTATGGTAGTGATCTATAGCTGTAAGGAGATTTATTATAAAATTTGGTCAGTGATTGTCTTAGAGTAGCTCAATGACTCCCAACCTTTTCTGGCAACTGTACCAGTTTAGCAGGCTGATCCAGGTTCTGCTTCCAGTGACCCCAGTGTAAATTGGGAAAAACCCCATTTAAATAAAATTACTCTGGATTTATACAGCCGTATGACCAAAAGCAGATTCTGGCCCTAAGAGTTTGGCTGTACTAGTTTCTTCCACTTATTCAGCTAGATCAAAAGAGGCAGGCACTGGTCACAAAAGTCCCATTGATTTTCAGTGGGTGTTAGGTACCTAATTCCCTTAGGGCTATAGAAAATCCCAAGCTAAAGTTACAGGACTGGTGCAGAGCCCTCCTGGCTGACAACTGTTGCACTAGACATCTCTAATGTCAGCAGTTCTAAAGAAACTGGCGCCCAAGATCACTGTAGACATTACAAGCTAAAGTCATTTCTTAGCTTCCATTTCAGGTGGTTCCCTGTGTCGGAGAGTTATACGGTTATTGTTTATTTGGCAGGATTACAGCTGCAATTCTTAGAGTTGCAAGCGAGTTAAACCTTGCAGTTATTTTAATTTTTTTTTTTTTTTTTGGTAGCTCAAATATTTCCATTTGCGCAAAAAAAAAAAAAAAAAAAAAGCCATGTCAGAGCTGAAATTATTTAGTTTTTCAACTCCGTGAGCAAGATCACTGCTTTCATTGTGCTTAAAAGGTGCATATATTATAGTGTGTATGGGCAATGGGGTAGGTTATATTTTCATCAAGACATTTCAGAGTCATTCTTATTAGCCATCTGAATGGCTTCATGAAATTGGCAATCACAGCGAGAATCTGTGGACTCCATTCAAGCAGAAAGTAGAAGCAAGGGGAGGAGGAACTCTGAACTCTTAGTACTCAATTAATGTTTGTGTGAGAGTGCAGTTCTTTAAGGGCAATGTTAATGTGATGTGAGGGTTGAATTCCTTCTGCGCTCCTCAGTGCGGCCCAGGTTAATGACACAATATACAATGATAGTCTTGTGTTTCTGTTTGGTTCTAGCAGGTAAATTGGCAGCAGATCTGTAATAGCCATAGGAGATTGAATTGCTTCTGCAGCCTGATGTTAAACTGCTTAAATTTCCCATTCTTAAGGTCATCTAAACGTATGCCCCGTGTGTTGGAAATACCATTGCTCTAGCACCCAAGGTTTCTAACAGCAGCTTTGGCTTTTTTTTTTTTTTTTTTTTTTCCTAAAATGCTGATCAGTTATTTAGCAAGAAATTGGGTTGACCTTGCAGCCTTAGCTCACTGCAAATATTCTGGAATAGGATTCAGCTGTACAGCATGTTGAAAGCAGTAAGTGTCTTGCACCCAAATGGGTAGGGGGTAGTGTTTAACAAGGTCGTTCTTTTTCCACCTCCATATGAAGAGATGCACTACTCCCTTGCGCTAAAGGTTGCATGTATGGAGTGAACTATGCCCCATTGTAAAACTGCTATTGCACTTCCCTGGATTGAGATGCCAGTTATAAACATGCCACCCCTTTATAACTTGCAGCTGCCTCCAATAGACAAGACCCCCAAAGGTAAAATACCTGGAGAAAGGGGCGCTGTTGTCTAAAGAGGCACTTGTGAATGTTTGTAAATATGAGCCACTCGCTCTTCTTAGACATGTGAAATGTACAAATACCAGAAAAGAATGTGTATGGAGTAATGACTGCTGTTCTTAATGCCTTATTTTGAGAAAATGAAATAGAAGTTATATTGAAATCAAGGTAGAGAGTGGGAATGGAGTCCATTAAATGCCAGATGTGGTAAAGATGATTAGGAAACCTCCAATGATTAGTCTAAGATAAGCCCCCGTGAAGATGAAATTGCTGTCCACGCAGATCAGTGTATTCTTTGTACCAAATGTCAGATTTTTTTATACATATAAAATGTAAATTTAAAGTTTATGTAACAAATTTAATAGTGTGCATAGCTATCAGCAGATATCTAGGGTATATATTTATAATATATACACAAACTCTGTCTCCATCCATTCAAATACCTACAGAGAAAATTTAGACTTAGAAAGGCAGTGCTAGTGTTCAAATTCCATAGGGAAAGACTGAAAATAAGGATTAAGAAACCCTATGATCTTTTAATTAGATATAGCAAAATACATTTTATAATAATTTTTAAAAAATTGAAAATAAAATTGATTTGTTGTAGTTACAAATGCCCATTCTCCACAAAACATTTGGCTAAGAATAACTAAGTAAACAATTTTTGTAGCCCAGTGGTGCCACCGGACTCCTTGTTGTTTTTGTGGATATGCAGACTAACATGGCTACCCCCTAATTTTTGTAGCCACTCAGTGGATGACTAATCAACCTGAGGCAGCTCTGTGTATCACTCTTGAATTCAACTACAAGTAGAGACTAATTATGCAAACAAAGTAGCAGGTTAGACCAACAAATGGAAAGTAAAAAATGTCAAACTGGATCTGGAAGAAATTTTCACTTGCATGTTGAAGAGCTTTGCAGTTGAGTGGCAGCATAATAGTTTAATAACCATTTCCACACAGGACTGTTGTCATACAATTTAAGAGCTAGATCCTGCCACCTCCTAGGTTGTGATTTTCAAGTGGGCCTGACAGAGCAATAGGAGAAGATGTAGCTAATGCCTTTGGGCACTTTTATAATCCCCAGCCTTGTCTTCTAGATTAACCCTCACCCAGGGACATCAGTGGGACTCCCTGAATATCAGGCACGCTCCAGCACCCACTGGAGTGATGGGAACATTGATTTCAAGGAGTGTAGAGTAAGGACTATACCCATCTGAGCAGTGGATTTGGCCCTCGCTAAAGGGGTTGTTTTGATAGCTCAGTGAATTCTCAAATGAGAACAGCTTCATATAGGTAAATCCCTCATTTAAGCCAGTTAAGAGAAAACATCCAACAATTCTGAGGTCAGATAAGCACTGACCAAGTTGGATGCTGTCTGTAGCAGTGGAGCCTTCAAAACTGCACAAGGAAACTAACAAAAGCAAGCCCTCATGGAGAATCCGGTATCTTAATTCTCATGGTCACAACATTGTAAGGTAGAGCCTTTCTTGAAGTTTTAACGGCAATTCTGGTTCCCAGCTGCAGAAGACCTATTCTCATCATTGTAATCAGTGGTGTTTGCTTCTAGAACTTGATTCCTCATCCCAGCCCTATCCAGTATTTATTTTTTCCAAACACATTGGCCCTGACAACGTGAATAGTTACATGCTATAAAGACAGCACTGAGCTTTTGAATTCCTAGTATAAATAGTTTTGAAATAAAAATACCACTACTCCTTTATTACACTGAAACCTCAGTGGGATTGGGATGCTGTGTACCATACAGGCCACAGCATGAGGGAGAGGTCAGTGTGTCTAATAACTGAAGCAAAAGGGCTTTTAGTAAAAATATGGCAAAACATGGGGGAAAAAAGCCACCCAGCTGCATGATCTTGTGGGTTTCATCTACATGCAACTCATCTCTAATAACATCTGCATATATTTTGAACAGATGAGCAAATTAATCAGAAACAACCTTTGTCACAGAGGGTAAGTACGTTAGCTAGGACTTAAGCAGGGGTGAGGAGGGAGTGACAGAAGCAATGCCGGATCTTTGATACACAGGAAATTGTTAGTAGAAAACTGTATATTTACTCTAAAAAAGGAAAATCTGGCAAGTATTAGTGGACTCTTAGTGTAAAGGCACATCACCCTTCCTATGCAATTGAACACGATGGTACTATTGGTATATAAAGGTGACCTAGACTGTAATCACTGCCTTTAGACACTGTGAATTTTTTTGGGGTACTCTGTATTTTTATATATTGTACAATGTAAAGAGTAATTCAGAAATAAAACAGAACCACCTGGAGAGCTTGTGAGTCATTTCCCCTCAAAAAGACATAACATGAAATCACCGAAGATTTGACAGGCAACCTTTTCCTGGCAATGGTCAATACATACGTTACAGATGGCAAAACACATCCCAGAGTGCAACTGGCCAATTGGGCCAGGTTTAGAACTTGGAATATGTGTAAATATCTAATTCCTTGCTGACCACAATCCCCTTATTGCCTGAACCATGACACAGAATTGCATTTATCACAATTTTAGCCTGGATGACTACATAAGGTTACTGGGTATAAAATTAAATTCAGCTACACAATGCAACACTCCATCTAAACAAACCTGATTTTGTTCAGCATTCCAGAATAAAACTAAATACCAAAACCACTCCTGCCACTCTCCCACACTTTAGGTACATTTGACTCACAAATCTTATTTCAGAATAAGGCATCAAATGGGCCTAACTAAAGCTTTGAATCAAGTGACTCCGAACACCGGTGGGTTTGAAATGCAAATCCAGGTCTGATTCTGCGGCATGACTCTGCTCCCTGGCTCCAGTAGCACCTCTGCTTTGTCCAGGGAACCACATAACTAGTGTCCCAAGGACACAGTGTTTTTTGTTGTTTTTTTTAAATTGTATCAAGAATATTAGCTTGCTCCAATGAGGCAAAGATATAATCAACATGCTGAGCCTTTCAGCTGTACAGTTCCCACTTGGACTGAGATTGTATTCCAGCTACTTTGCTATTGTTACATATCACAGTAAAAAATTGTAAAAATGGGCACATTTTTGATTGAAGGATGATCATAGCCTCTTACTGGAGAATGTTAGTGCTCTCATCCCATTTATTAATCAAAATAAAGACTGTAGAAAGTGACAGAGTCAGAAACATTTTAGTTTATGTTTCAAGACAGCTGAAGACGTATATTGTAGTTTTATACTGAAAATTACACCATACTGTCATAAAAAATAGATTGGATTGCTAACAACCTGAAACATGCTACACCTGCGTATGGAATACCTTATCCCTAGTAAATCATAAGCTATCTTTTGGGTGTTTTCAGATGCTCAAGTGTATGTACAAGAATTTCTTTTCAAACGCAGACCATCAAAAAGTAATTGAGAGGCACATCATCAGTAAAAATAAACTTAGTGGGAATCAAATTTTTTTCCCCGTTATTCCTACACTTGAATTTGCATAAGCAATTCAAAACAAAACCATTTAGCAAGCAAGACACTTCTGTGTAGTGAATTCTCAAGTCGGAAACTAAAAATCTATGCCTAGCATATTGTTTTTCTAGCTACTAATTTGAGTCATTAAAGTAACAGGCTCACTTTGTTCCACAGTGCATGTTATTCTCACTCACCTTCACTGCACTTCACAACTCTATGCATTAGTAAAAATATCTAAAAATCCCTCATGCATCTGGGGAAGTTTGTTTAGGGGCACTCGAAATACTGGCTTACAAACACAGGCCATGTAAGTGATTCTGAGCTGGCACAGAGCTGTGAGGGCTCGAGCCTGCAATACGCTGAGTGTTCTGGCCCTACTCCAGCAAAGCAATTAAACACATGCTTAACTTTAAGCACCTTGAGTAGGCTGGCTTTGGTTAAGTCCTTTGCTGGAGCAGGGCCAAAGTGCTCAGCCCATTGCAGAATCTAGCACCTACTGTCTGGGATGTTACTTGCCTAACTGGAGATGGCTGAAGGGGCAACATCAACCAATAGCTACTGGGCCTGCACATCCATTAGCAATGACAAATCACTTGCTGAATGAATACAGCAGCCAGTGGGATAGTGCTGGAGTTCAATGGTCTTTGCGTCCCCATTAAAGGAATAGCCAGAACTATCTAATCCACCCACTGTTTTTGTCCCATGCCTGATAGCAGAATATCTGAGCCCTGGTGCTTTATTTTCTCTTCTGGCCTGTCCATTCTTACACAGTGGGGTTTTAGTGAAAACAAAAACATGCTGATGCCTCATCTATCTGACCAAGATACACTTTGGAGCAATTAAAGGTCCTTAAACATTGCAGTTTGAGAATATTTTTGAACCGAATTTACAAACACAGTGTATGATTGATATATTGACTGTTAGTCTCTTTCCACTCTTTGTTTATACACACACACTTGCTGGGCACAAAGCTGCTTCTTTGAGTGATTGCTCGTGTATTCCACAGTAGGTGTGCATGCTCGCCACGTGCACTGGTGCTGGAAGTTTTTTCTCTAACAGTACCCGTAGGGGAGCACCCCAGCGACCCCTGGAGTGGCGCCTCCATGGCGTGGTATAAGGGGAGCTGTGTGCTCTCCCCCCCCCCAGTTCCTTCTTGCCACCAGTGAAGGTGCTTCGGAACTGCTCTGCTCCAGCTTTGCTGTGGCTCGTCCCCAAAACTGCTTGTTCGTTCCGTGTTGGAACCTGTAGTTAGTTAGCTGTTTAGTTTAGCTAGAGTGCCCGGGCAGGCCATGCCCCATGCTCCGAATTTTAAGTCTTGCGTCACTTGTAAGCGATCTATGCCATGGAGTGATCCGCACACAGACTGCCTATGCTGTTTGGGGGAAACCCATGTCAGCGATCGCTGCAAGATCTGCAAGTCGTTTAAGCCTTGGACCAAGAGAGACATTAGGCATTCCTTGGAGAAAGAGACATTAGGCTCCGAGCTATCCTGATGGAGTCAGCACTGACCCCGGCTCCGGCACACCGCTCCGAGTCAGCACCGGGCACTGTGGTGTTGGTGCGTGGCGACCCTCCGGCGCCATCGACTAGTCAGCACCGCTCCCCATCCACGGGGCATGCCAAGAAGGCTAGGAAGAGGCCTTCTTCACCGTGGCACCGGAGTAAACCCGGAACAGAGGCTAGACCCACGTAGGGGAGTCCTCGATCCCCACCGGCCTTGAGGCCTCCAACTCAAGTCGAGCGGAGCAGCCCGGCCCATTTGGAGTAGACCTCCCCGAATATCCGCTCTGCAGGCGGCGTGGGACCTTATGTCCAGGCCAGTACCAGGAGCACTGCCGATGTCGACCCCGCGATCCAGAGGCAAACCACCGCTGGGATCTCCGCAGTCGCCCCACGTCTCGGTCGAGGGAATGTTTCCGACGCCGTTCACTGCCCAGTGACCGTTCAGGGAAAATCCACATGGATCGCCCTCGATGCCCACCAGGCTGTCTGGTTGGATTCCGTCTGACCGAGACTCTCGACACCTGAAGGGTTAAAATCCATGTGCATGTTATATAACAACCTGGTATATATGGATTGTGCCAGCTCTTTTTCAGACCCGAAGTCCAGAGTTTGGTCTGGAGACCAGAGGCCTAACTAATAGTGATCAGCTAAGAGAAAGCTGGGGTAAACAAAATAACATTGCCTTTACTAAGATCTGCTTGGTCAGTAGAAATGCCAGATGTTGAAGCAATAACTGAATAATTATGTTTCATCCAATGTTTCAAATTGAACAAAGGATCCCTGTTCCTATTGTGTTTCTCCTGAAGGGAAAACAGTCTTCCCACAGATCCAACCTTGAGTTTATGAAATATTGGCACATGTCACTATAATGATATGGCACCCTTCCACCTCCCTTCCAAGGGACCAATGCCCTGCCTTAAGACATAAAGGAGACAATCTCTATTTTCATATGCTTTCACTGTTTCTTTGCTTTATCCCCTAGACATGTACCTGTCGGACAATCAAAGGAGTTACTCCATTCCTATGGACCCCAAATCAAAATTCAACATATATATTTTATACTAATAACATTTTATCAAAGTATTAATCAAATGTTAATTTGCTAACTTGAGACCATGGGCGGAGACATTGTGTAACCTTTTAACCACTGGCTATTGTGCTATCTTGTCTTGCTGCAAAACCTATCCCGGGGTGTGGAACTGCCTACCCCGTCACTTTCCCCCGCCCATGGAAAATCTATATATTTCATTGTAATCAATTAATTGACAGTGTCTCTGAGCCTAATAAGCCAGGTGACACTCCGCCAGCGCTGTGTGTAATAAACCCCTATGCTTTGACCTCTACACGGTGTGGATTTATGTCCTTCAACACCGCTCCGCCTTGAGGAGCGAACACCGATGGGATTGAGGCAGATGTCACCAAAGGTCCTCATCTTGGAGGGGCTATCACAGCCGGTCACGGCACGAACATCGATGTCGTTCCCGTTCAGCTCCAGGACCCCGCCACGGCACCGCCTCTGCAGCCCTGGGTGTTTATCACTGGCATCTTGCCATCGCAGGTCTGCCTGCTGGAGCCGATTGTGAAGCAGCTGTTACCAATGGTACCGGTCCTCCACATCGGTATCGCGGTCCTGTGGTCGGCATCACTCCCAGCGCCGCTGCTCCTCCTGGTCCAGGAACAGCGGCAGGTCATATGTCAGCCTGGCCTCCCTTCTTAGTCATCCTTCGATGGATCAGGCCAGCCAGGCCGAACAGCCGGCTCCGCCAATGGTACCAGTGGGCACCGTGGCCCTTGACACAGCCCCCAGTGGGGGCTCGCTCAGTGGCTGGAGCCTCAGAAGGACCTTCGGCCTCCCTCTCCAGACCTCTGAGGAAGGAATCAGTGGGACGTACATCCTCGGCACCGTGCCCGGAGACTGACCTGGTGGTGGACGCCCAAAGTACCACGCCGGCCTCCTCACCCTCCACGGATGAGGTGATTACGGCCCCTCCTCCTTCCGTCCCACAGGAGGACTTTAGAGCCCACCAAGAACTCTTAAAAAAGGTGGCATCAAGCCTCCACCTCCAAGCAGAGGAGATGGAGGAGCCCTCAGCCTCTCTGTTTAACATGCTGTCCTCCTCAGCACTGGGCAGGGTGGCCTTGCCTCTCCATGAAAAGTGGCGAAAATCTCAAATGCCCTGTGGCAAACCCTGGCCTCACTGGCCCCCATCTCTAAGAGAGCAGAATGCCAGTATTTTGTACCCGCCAAGGGGCAGGAATACTTATACACCCACCCTGCTCCTAGCTCCCTGGTGGTCGAGTCGGTCAACCACAGGGAATGGCAGGGCCAGCCAGCCCCTACCCCAAAAAATAAAGATTCAAGGAGGCTGGACTCTTTTAGAAGGAAAATGTATTCCTCCTCGAGCTTCCAGTTATGGGTGGCAAACCATCAGGCTCTCCTGGGCCGGTATGAGTTCAATCTGTGGGGCTCCCTGCCCAAGTTCAAGGACTCCCTCCAGGAGAGTTCAAAGCGCTGGTGGAGGAGGGTACAGCGGCTGCCAGGGCAACCCTGCAGGCAGCTTTGGATGCAGCGGACACGGCTGTGCAGCCCATGGCCTCTGCGGTGTCATGACTCCTGCTCTCTGGGCTGTCCAGCGAGGCACAGACTTCCCTGCAGGACGTCCCATTTGACGGCAATGCTCTGTTTGCGGAACAAACAGATACAAAGCTGCATGGCCTGAAAGACTCCCGCACAACTCTCCAGACTCTGGGTCTCTATGTTCCGGCTCTGACTCAACCTAAGTTCAAGCCGCAGCAGACTCCCGCTCGGGCCACCCACCCAAAATACGATACCGCTTATAAGAAGTTGCGGGACTACAAGAGGCGCCCACAGAGGCAGTCTCATCCTGCCCCCCAGGCTGGGTCCTCCAAGGGCAGTGGGGAAAAAGCGGTTTTGACGGGACGCCCGCGGGCATCCTGCCAGTTATCATCAGGGATCCACCCTCAATAAAGCTTCCCTTCTCCAACCGGTTGTGTGCTTTCCTCCCGGAGTGGTCACAGCTGACCTCAGACCGATGGGTCCTCAACACCATCTCCCAGGGCTACACCCTCCAGTTTACTTCCTCCCCACCCAATCACTCCCCACCCCCATCCCTCCTGGGGGATCCCTCGCACGAGGCTCTGCTGGAGCAGGAGGTGGGATGGCTCCTGGGCCTAGGAGTGGTGGAAGCGGTCCCCGAGGAGTTCAAGGTCAACGGGTACTGTTCCCACTATTTCCTTATCCCGGAGGCCAAAGGGGGGCTCAGGCCCATCTTGGACGTGCGAGGCCTGAACCAATACATGGTGAAACTCAAGTTCTGCATGGTCTCCCTGGCCTCCATCATCCCCTCCCTGGATCCCGGGGACTAGTATGCCACCCTCGATCTGCAGGGCGCATACTTCCACAATCATATATTTGAGGGGCACAGACCGTTTCTCCATTTCACGGTGGGGCAGGAACACTACCAATTTATGGTCCTCCCATTTGGTCTGTCCACTGCCCCCAGGGTATTCACACAATGTATGTCCGTGGTGGCGGCCTACCTCAGGCGCAGAGGGGTCCAGATATTCCCCTTTCTGGATGACTGGTTGGTCAAGGGCAGCTCCCGGTTGCAGGTATGGGATCACATGGCGCTCCTTCTGTCCACATGCACCACTTTGGGCCTGTTGGTGAACACCAAATCCATGTTAGTCCTGGTTCAACGCATAGAGTTTATCGGGGCAGTCCTGGACGCTTCATCGGCCAGAGCCTCCTTCCCACCGGACAGATTCAAGACCCTGAAGGTCATCGACACGGTCACAAGGTTTCTAGTGACAACAGCCAGAGTGTGCCTCCAGCTCTTGGGTCACATGTCGGCGTGCACTTATGTGGTCCATCACGCCAGACTCAGGAGGAGGCCCCTCCAGCGATGGTTGGCCTTGGAGTTTTCCCAAGCCAGGGACAGGATGGACAAAGTCCTCACAGTACCCGAGCCAGTGATTACCTCCCTACAATGGTGGTCCTCCCGAGAAATATGCTCCAAGGGGTTCCGTTCAGGGGCAGGGCCCCGTTGCTGGAGCTGGTGTCCGACGTGTTGGACCTGGGATGGGGAGCCCATGTGGGGAACGTTCAGACCCAAGGTCTGTGGTTGGCTCAGGATCTGACCCTCCACATAAATGTCAAGGAGCTCAGGGCAGTACGGCTGGCATGCATGGCCTTCCGCTCGTACCTGGAGGGCTGGGTGGTCAGGGTCCTCACGAACAACATGGCCTCAATGTCCTACATCAACAGGCAAGGCGGGGCCCGATCCTCTGCCATGAAGCCCTCAGGCTGTGAGATTTTTGTATAGCCCACGACATCTGCCTACAGGTCTTCCATCTGCTGGGCGGGGTGGATCGTTTGAGCAGGGACTCCTCCTCTCAGCCCAAGTGGTCTCTCTACCCAGACTTTTCCAAGTGTGGGGAACTCCCCAGGTGGACCTGTTCATGACTCGGCAGAACCATCGCTGCCCCCGATTCTGCTCAGAAGCGGGGGGAACTGGAACAGGACACTATCTCCTATGCCTTCCTCCTGTCCTGGTCAGGCCAGTTTCTCTATGCCTTTCCCCTGTTCCCGCTGATCGGCAAGGTCCTGGAAAAGATAAAGATGGACAAGGCCCAGGTCCTTCTGATTGCGACGGCATGGCCCAGGCAGCAGTGGTATGGGACACTCCCGGACCTGGTGGTTGCCCTGCCATGGCCAGCGGCTCTCCAACTGGATCACCTCATGCATCCGTACCTGTTATGACCTGGCGGGAATCCCAATTATGAAGGCGCACTCGACTCAGGTTTAGGGCTCATCGGCTGCCTTTTTGGCCCATGTCCCCATTCAGGACATTTGTAGGGCTGCCACATGGTCTTCAGTTCACACATTCACCTTGCACTATGCGATCGTCTCCCAGACCAGGGATGACGCCAGGTTCAGCAGGGCTGTGCTCCGTCCCGAGAATTTGTGAACTCCTACCCACCTCCAACAGATATAGCTTGGAATCACCTATTATGGAATACACATGAGAAATCATTCGAAGAAGAAAAGACAGTTACTTTTTCCATAACTGGTGTTCTTCGAGATGTGTTGCTCACGTCTATTCCACATCCCGCCCTCCTTCACATTTGTCGGAGTTGTCTGGCAAGAAGGAACTGAGGGTGGGGGGAGCGCGCAGTACCCCTTATACCGCGCCATGGAAGTGCCACTCCAGGGGTCGCTGGGGCACTCCCTTATGGGTACTGCTAGGGGAAAAACTTCCAGCACCGGTGCACGTGGCAAGCATGCACACCTATTGTGGAATAGACATGAGCAACACATCTATTGTTGATGGGGGGGGATTCTTTGTTTATCAGAGCGATAGCTTGGTGGTTTGAGCATTGGCCTGCTAAACCCAGGGTTGTGAGTTCAATCCTTGAGGGGGCCACCTAGGGATCTGAGGCAAAAATCAGTACTTGGTCCTGCTAGTGAAGGCAGGGGGCTAGACTCGATGACCTTTTGAGGTCCCTTCCAGTTCTATGAGATAGGTATATCTCCATATTATCTCGAAGAACACCAGTTACGGAAAAGGTAACTGTCTTTTTTGGTCTTTGGAAAATAATTTCAGTATATGTGTCTGGCCTAGTGATCTGGATCCTGCCGGGATGAGCCCCTTTCTCACTGGAATAGCTTTTCAAGTACACTATTGACTTTCTCCTCCAATCATTCAGCTCTGAAAATGTAACCACCACTTATCCTGCTGTCACAAAGTGCTGCAAAACTGTTTTTAAATGTCACAACAGATTTCTACAGTTTGAAGGTGCTAATCAGATGCCCGCCTCCATGTCCATTAGTAATCTCTGATTTGCAAGAGGCCAGTGTATTTGCTAGAATTAAGCATTTGGGGAGGGGACTGGACCCGTTTTAGGGGTAAGTCTGTTCTTGGTGCAGCTGCGTTGCTGCTTCACTGACAGCTATGACAAAATGAATGCAATACAAAATAGACCCCTCAGGCTGATTTTCTGCACCCTCCACAGCTCTGAGTTTATTGGAATAGCTCTTCCAGCTGAAGGAACTATGCACACACTGCAGGAAGATATAGCTCAGTCCCATCCATTCCAGCAGGGGGCTCCAGAGCAGCAATAGTTCTTGGAGTAGTATGGCTGCCACCAACATGTACCATCAAGGTAAGTGACAAAACTCCCAACAAACCAGTGTGACGGCTACTAGCCAGTTTCAGGCTTTAGCATGATTTTCACAGACAACATGTGGAACATTTAATTTGGTTCCTTAAGGGTTAATACACACTGTTGCACTTACGATAGTTGTTATCCAAGAATGACTTCATTCAATTATCCCTCTTTGGCAGTGGAGACCTTACTGTTCTTGGCAGCTTTCTGAAGGAATCATAACATAATGCATACTTTTGTGTTTCCCCTTTGGACATTCAGAGCCACGTTTTAGCAAAAGTTCTTGGTTGCAACGTATTCAGAAATGTTTTGCTATGGATTTGGAAGCAGAACATCATATAAAAGAGAGAAGTTTGCTGATGTCATGGGGGAGTCTGAGCCTTTGAAGGTATTGAAAATAGCACAGAGCAACCCCCTTAAGGAGGCAGGAAGTTCGGAACAGAATCCAGCATGGAAGAGAGACCTGCATTGCCTACAGCAACATCCAGTCTAGCAGCGTGTACCAAAGCACAATGGCTGAGAAAAGCATGCACTGAAAGTCCACGTTGCAGCTGTGCAGATCTCAGCAACTGAACTGTGTTTGAGTATGGCTATAGATGTAGACCGTGATATAGAATGTGCAGTCGCTCATAGGGGAGATTGAGCATCAGCCAAATCATAACAAGTAACACATCCAGAGCAGGGGTGGGCAAACTACGGCCCAGCAGACGTTTTAATCCGTCCCTCAAGCTCCCACCAGCTTGCCCCACTCCGTGCGGCTCCTGGAAGTAAAGACATGTTCCCCCTCTGGCTCCTACCCGTAGGGGCAGCCAGGGGCTCTGCATGCTGCCCCCACTCCAAGCGCCACCCCCACAGCTCCCATTGGCTGGGAACAGCAGCCACTGGGAGCTGCAGGGGTGGCACCTGCGGATGGGGCAGCACGCAGAGCTGCCAGGCCACACCTCTGCATAGGAGCCGGAGGGGGACATGCCACTGCTTCTGGGAGCTGTTTGAAGTAAGCGCCGCCCGGAGCCTGCACCCCTGACCCCCTCCCGTGCCACAACCCCCTGCCCCAGCCCTGACCCCCTTGGTCCCACCCCAGAGCACCCTCCTGCACCCCCAATCCCCCACCCCAGAGCCCGCATCCCCAGCTGGAGCCCTCACCCCCTACTGCATCCCAACCTCCAATCATGAGCATTCATGGCCCACCATACAATTTCCATACCCAGATGTGGCCCTCGGGCCAAAATGTTTGCCCACTCTGTGTGGAAATAGTGGATTCCCCTAGACCTATCTGCAATAGAAACAACAGATGTAAGGGATTTCTTGAATGGTCTGATTCAGTCCAAGTAAAAGGCCAACACACTCTTAACACCTATTATATGGAAGGTAGCTTCCTCTGTAGACTGATGCAGCTTAAGGAAAGAAAACTGGAAGGTGAAAAGTCTGGTTAATATGAAATTCAGAAGAAATTTTAGGTAAAAAATTTGGATGGGGTCATACCTTCTCCTTGGAGAACACATTAAATGGAGGGCCTGCTATTAGAGTCTCCATCTCCCCAACCCTCTGAGCAGAAGTGATGGCCACCAAAAAGGCCATCCTCATAGACAAATATAACAATGAGCATGTAGTGGCTCAAAATGCTGTTTCATGAGATGGTTAAGAACAAGATTGAGATCCCAAAGTGGAGTAGGATCTCTAATTTGTGGAATAAGATTAATAAGAGCTTTCAGGAACCTCACTGTGGTCAGATGTGCAAAAAATGTGAAACCTTCTACTGGTGAGTGGAAAGCCGTTACTGACACTAAATGAACCTTGATGGAACTCAAAGAGACCCGATGTTTTCAATTCCAACAGTTAATCCAAGATTGTGAAAGAGATGACTGGATAGTTGAAAGATGATGGTGGTTACATCAAAGATGATATCTTCTCCACTTCTGGAGGTAAGCAAATATTGTAGATTCCTTCCTGCTATTTAACAGCACATGTTGTTCTTCCAATGAACAAGATGCCTCTAGACCAGAGTACCACTGAGGAGCCATTCTTGGAGTTGTAGAATGTTCAGATTGGGGTGAAGTGTTCAACAAGCATTCTGAGACAACAGTTGAGAACGGATTGGGAGCCGCCACAGAGGATGAGAGATGAATCTGATGAGGTAAAGGAAACCAAACTTGTCTTGGCCAAGTTGGTGCAATCAAAAAGACCCTGACTTGGTCCTGCTTGATCTTGTTGAGAACCTTTATAAGCAAGGGAGTTGTTGTATACACTTAAAAAGATCCTTGGGCCATGTAATGAGAAAGGTGTCTCCTAGACATTGGGGATCGAGTCCTTCTTTGGAACCGAATTTTCTGCACCTTGTGTTGGCTGCAGTGGCAAAAAGGGCAACCTTTGGAAACCCCTCAGCTATGAATATTTTGTTGAGGACTTGCAAGGCCAACTCCCATTTGTGATTTAGGGAGAAATGTTTGCTGAGATAGTCTGCCATGGTGTTTTGTATACCTGGGAGGTAAGAAGCCAAAGTGACTATCTGGTTGGCTATCCACCAATTCCAGAGCTTTACCACTTTGGTGTAGAGTGAGGAGGAATGTGCTCCTCCTGGATGATTGATATAATCCATGCAAGCTATGTTGTCTGTCATGATCTTGATTGATTGGGGAAGAAAGTGGAGGCAAGCATTTCTGACTGTCCTTGGCTCCTGCAGATTGATGGGCAAGTGGATTGTGTTGTGACCATTTGCCGTGGGCTGTGTGAGGAAAAATGTGCTCCCCATTCCAAGAGGGAAGCATCCAGTGTTATGACTGTAAGGGGATTCTGGGTGCTATGCATACACATAATAAGAAACAACCTTTGCCCGCTCCCAAAAGCATACAACCTAAATAGACAAAACAAAGGGTGGGAGAAAGGAGGTGTTGTTATCCTCATTTTATAGCTAGGGAGCTGAGATTAAATGACCCCTCAAAGTCACACACAGAGTCCATGGCAGAACTAAGAACTGAACTCATACCTCTTGAGTCCCAAGCCAATGTCTCAGCCACAAGACCAGTCTTCCTCTCAGGTAGTGCTATTGAGATTTTTGGGTGAACAAAACTGTATTCAGTAAAAAACAATTCTATTGACACACAACCTTATAGTGAAAAAAAAATCAACACAATACTAACTGGTAAGTAACACTATCAATGTGTAATTCCACGGTTTTATTAGTCAATAGGCCTATACTGTTACCAAGCATCCACAAGGAAATGGATTGCCTATAACCCAGTGGCTACAACACTCATCATCTGCCAAACACACACACTCTCCTCCTCTTCAAATTCTTCCTTCTTTTTTCTCATCAATAATTCTCACCTATCTCCCTCCTCTTCTGAACTAAAACAGCAGTGCTTGATCCAAAGCCCACTGAAGTTAACAGAAGTCTTTCTATTGCTTTGAGATCAGTCCCTGTGATGGAGCATACTCCCCACATTGGCCCTGAGGGGACTGAATTAGGCCAAGTGGGATCAATCCAGCCAGCTAGGTTGAAAATGGGGGAAACAAACTGGAGGAAGCTAATTAGAACTGTGAGGGAACAGGCAGGACTTAAATAAAGTCAGGAAATTAGAAGCAGAGGATGCTGCAGGGAGGTAGTCTGCAGTCCTTCCCTGGGAGAAGGGAGTTGAGAGGCTGGCAAACCCAGAGGAGTGGGAAGAGCCAGGAGGTGAGGAAGAGGCTCAGGGAAAGGCAGCATTATGCAGGAGAGAATCACACTTTGGCTGCTGTTTAGAGGGTCCCTGAGCCAGAAATCGGAGTAGAGGGCAGACTTGGGCTCCCCTACCAGCCCCTGAGGGAGTGGCACCTGGGTCAGTGAATTGGAGGACTGCCTGAGAATGTTGGTAAGCAGGGACTTTGATACACATTTTCTCCCAAGAAGGGGAAACCACACCGTGACCTGGCCAGAAGGCTGAGCCATGAAGAAGATGCTGCGGATCCTGGAGACTGGGGCTGTGGGGAGAGAGAAAGACAGAGTGCAGAGCGTCGGCTGTGCAGGGGGCGCCCCCTGTGGTGAGTACAGCACCCATCGGAGTCCCTTATAAGGTCTTAGTTGAATCAAACTAAACTTCTTTTCAAAGCAATGTCTTTGAGAATGTTTCAATGTTGATATGACACCCAAAATTAATATTTATTTACATTTTCCAAGTTACTGAAAAATACTGGCAAGAAACATGAGTAACCATTTTAATGTCAAACAAGCAGTATGGAAAATAACACACCTCCACAGTAAAATTCCAGTTTTAAAAGAAATTAAGTGGCAGCTATGTTATGTTTACAAGTGTACAGTGGTTTAAACTCTATTTAAAAAAAATAAAAATATATCACATCAGAATATTGCATAAAAAAGTAGAATATGCCCTAAAATAAAAACCAATTTTAAAAATTGCAAAAGTAAAATGCATACAAACTCCAGTAAAACTGAACAGTCTTACAATCTGAGGATAGTTTACAAATCCATACCCATACACACACACAAACCCTCTTATGTTTCTATATAAGTCAAAAGAAAACCAACTGTGACACATTATTAAAAGCCAATATTTCCAACACATATACTTGTTTCTAAAATATACAGTTGAAGACGAACATTGTAGGGCAAGCAGAATTTTAACCCAGTGAAAATCCTGCTCAGAGACAGGGGGCCAAATTCAGAGGCAGTGCTTTACATTTGCCTAAGCAACATACAGGAAAGTACAGTTAGTTAAAGAGTTTGGGATAATCAGAGAGCTGTTAGTGAAATTTTGCTGGGTTGCCATTTAATGATATGAACGTAAAGCCCCATGAGGCAAATTCTTGCAACGTGAGAGAGCTCACTATGCTTCTTGCCAAGGGCACTGTAACATGACTCATCAATTTTCAAGAAGCTTCTCTAATTCTTAAAATGTCTTTGTCTCTTTCCTGACCCATACATTTGACACAGATTTAAACCCAAGGTAGTTGTATTAAGTTCACAGGCAATTAGAACAAATGAGGACAATATCAAAGGGCAATCAGAATTTCAAAACCAATTCAAAGGTCAGTTAAATAACCAATGGGTATGACAAGCAGCTCTTAAAAGGTGACTTTGCAGTAGAAGAGCCTATGAAATATAGGCACTGCTGATACATAGCTTAAGATAGAGTGGCTTTAAAACCAGATGACCCACTCACCCTCTGACACCCACCCACCCATCATTCTCTAAGATCATCGATTCATGGTACACCATCTTTTCCGATCAGTTTGCTTTTGCTGAGGTTACCCATCCTGTCAGAGGCAGTTCTAAATGTATGGAAATATACACTTATATGCCATATATGGGGATCTGATCCCAATAATGCTGTGTGCTCTCAACTCCTGATGACTTCAAAGAGAGCTCAGTAACTCCACAGTTAACTCTATGTTCTCAATAAAAAGTCACTTTAATAAAAACCTGAAGAATATATAGGAACACCTCATATTAACAGTATTTTGCAGCTTAGGGCTAGTGCCTTCCATCAGAGGATCTCGAAACTCCTTACAAACAGCAATTTCAGCATCACAAGACCTTAGTGAGGTAGGGAAATATTATATCCATTTTACAGCCGAGGAAACTGAGGCACGAAGAGGTTAAGTGATTTCCCCAAGATCTCAGTTTGTCAGAGCAAGTCCTGACTCCCAGTCCTGTGCTTTAACAACAAAAGTACCCATCACGTCTACATACGGACCATCTACAAAGGAAAATAATTTATTTTGACTTTTACATATGGTGGAACTAAGGTTAGAGGGAATGCCACAATCTAGGGGAAAGCTCTGAATAAGAACAAGTGTTCTGAATAAGAACAGGTGAAAGTCATCCATGAAAATCCAATACTCATTATGAAATAGTGAAAAAATTCACTGAAGCAACATAAAGAAAGTATGAGAGAGTAGGCAAGTGAGGAACACAGGGAAGACAAAACAAATTTATGTTTACTCTCCCATACGCAAGGTCAATTACTTTCTTCTAAACAAACATCTCAAGGATGACTGCCGAATGGAAGCTTTAACAATTAACCCAGCAATCATATTTCCTGAAGTGTTATGAACACACAACACCTGTGCAGGGAGTGAGGAAGAAATACTGATGCAATAAATTATGTGTTTATAAATTATTTCCAGGTCCAAAATGGAAAAAAATCAGGCAAGCTTTTCAGAAGTGATTTGGTTTTGGGGGCTTTGATTTGTGGGTGCCCATCTTGAGACACCTTAATGACTTCCAGGGGAGAGTGCCAAGCGCTTTCTGAAAATCAGGCCCTTTAAGAGGTCTCAAGTTGGGTTACCAAAAATGGAGACACCCCGTATCACCAGTCACTTATGGAAACCTGGGCCATTGCATCCATTCACCATCTCTTCTGGACCAATATCTACCACAGTGTTGCTACAGATATTTTCTGCAATGTTGTTTTCTTTTAATGAGTATTAAGCTGTAGTGTTCACTTTGCTTAGAACCTGTATGCAAATCTAGTAAAAAAAGAACAAGTGTGCAGTGATGTGGGATCATGGAATTCAGAAGAAATTTATGTCAGAATGCACGGTCCCAGACATAGCAGTGATCCAAGATTAAAACAGGAATCAAAACGTCTGCACAAATACTTACTTTTGCTTGTTAAAACTTCAAATAAAGATGAATTTCGCCCTTTATTTATTATTGTTTCATCTGCCTTAAAATGCCAACTGTAAATGCTGTAAGCAGACTGACAGGTTTTGATTTCACTGTGGCCTCTGTATCCTCCACCGATGTTACTTAACAGCAATACTCCTTCATGAGTCAAAATAGATATTTCTACACCTCCTAAAATAAGAAACTTAAGTGAGGCTTTTTCACGTTTTATGGATGCTGGGAGAGCACCACTGCCCAAAATACGAACCAGCATCTCATCAATAAGAGCATCGACTTGCTAAAGACAGACAAATAAGGTTGATCAGAGTGATGTGGGTATTGTTATAATTTCAGAGTTTTCCTCTTTATGATAGCAAGGGTCCTTGACTCTGGTCCCCGTCATTGGAAGTTTCTGAGAACAGGTTGGACAAACACCTATCAGGGATAGTCTAGGTTTACTTGGTCCTGCCCCAGCGCAGGGGGTTGGACTAGATGACCTCTTATGGTCTCTTCCAGCCCTACATTTCTATGATTCTACTATATCAGGGATCAGCAGCGTTCGGCACGCAGCTCGCCAGGGTAAGCACCCTGGCGGGCCGGGCCAGTTTTATTTACCTGCTGACGCGGCAGGTTTGGCCGATCGCGGCTCCCCCTGGCCGCGGTTCGCCATCCCGGGCCAATGGGGGCAGCGGGAAGCTGCGGCCAGCACATCGCTCACCCGCGCCGCTTCTCGCCGCCCGCATTGGCCCGGGACGGCAAACCGTGGCCAGTGGGGGCCACGATCGGCCGAACCTGCCGCGTCAGCAGGTAAATAAAAGTGGCCCGGCCCGCCAGGGTGCTTACTCTGGTGAACCGCGTGCCGAACGTTGCCGACCCCTGTACTATATCCTGGACCCATTGAAGATAATGGCAAAATTCCCATTCATTTTAATGGGGTGAGCTTTTAGCCCTATGTGATTTGTGTAACTGCCATTTGCGAGAGAGAGAGAGAGAGAGAGATTACACTGGTACTTTACAAAATTTAACACAATGATATTCAACACAAAATTCTAATGACACCAGCTATACACACTGTACATCCATCCATCAATGGTGTTATGAATTTCTGGCATTTTCACACCAACATAGTAGTTAACCTGCCAAACAATTACAGTGAATTATATTTAGATTCTAACCAATCTAATAAAACATCCAAAAACAGCATCTAAAACCAATTGTTTGCCACAAAGTAGTCAACATTTTTCTCTTAAGTTTAAAAAAATGACAATGAGAAATAGCAGATTTATTATTAAATTGCTACTCTCACAGCTTTATAGGATGTCAAAAGCCCTAGGATAAAACATCTAATCCCTACTCACATATCAGTCAATTCTCACAAATCTCGTATCGTTCCCCCTTTTTGGTAAGAGCCAATATACACACACAGATCAACTTTTTTCTTCTTTTTACAATGTAAGAATATGTATTCACTCTTTGCTTAGTCCAAATGTTCTCCATAAACACACACTCCAGGTAATACAGCTCCTTCAAGATATCCCTTTCTTACATGCAACAATGCATTTGGTAAATTCCCAAGTTTCCAAGATAGCAGTTACTACATGGAAACTTGTATTAGCATTACTATGTTTCTGTTTTCCCAACAGAGTTACCACAAAATAATGCTCATTATTTGCAAGTTACTTTGCAATTCACACATGTCACTACTGTACAGAAGACTGCACAAGGGACAGTGTGTCTGACAAATCTATAGGAGTCTGATCTTAAGTGGTGCAGAACATCAGCAGGTCACACACTGAATGCATTCCTCACTGGGTTTGATGAGAGCTGCTGGTGGTCGCCACTTCTTGGAATCTAGTCACAAGCAAGATCATGGTTACTAACATGGTTCTACACAAGTACCTCTTTGAGCATCAAGAAACCAACTTTTAATTGTATTTGACAAATGTAACCTGGTATTTCAATTTTAAAGTGCCCTACAGAGAGACAGGACAACATCTCTAGCCCATTTCCAAACAATTGGATCTGTACAAAACATTCTCTCCATAGCACTGTGGATGCACGAACCACATAGATAGGCTGAAATTTGCCCAGACACGAAGGGATTTAGGACCCCCAATATCCATTCTTTTTAAATTCCTTAGATGGCTTTGAAAATCTCAGCTGTAGCATATACCAGTGTACATTAAATACAGTATTACACAATTTCCTCCTTCATATTCTATGGATACAGGAACTACATATATAGTTTGTATCTGTATATGCGCTATATCCAGTACAGTATATTACAGTACCTAAAATCCTTGGATTCTGCACTTTATGTTCAGTGATTTTCTTTGAATATCGCATAGATGCCTGGCCAACCCTTTTCTTTAGAACTGAACTGGGAATTCAGAAAGCTCTGCTTCCATGGTACTTGTATGGACACACATTTAAGAGAGAAAAGGCCATAAAGGAAGGAGAAGGGAAACAAGAGGGAGGAAGTGGTGAGGGATGGGATGAGGAGGGAAGTGAAGAGAGACAGAAAATAGGGATGGAAGTGAAGGCCAATCCTTCTAAATCTTACCTACCTCATTAGCAGCAAGAGAAATAGTACAGCTCAGGAGCCAGCCAAACGAAAAAAGCAGCATAGCTGGAAGTTGAATTTACAGTTATTATGGAGCCAAGTGAAAAACTGAGGAGCAGCCTAGAACGTAACTAGTGATTTAAAACAAAGATCTATTACAAGAGAGGAAGGGGAACTGCACAGCCTTATGGACTGTAAGGTGGATAGAAAGCTGGCTAGATGGCCGGGCTCAACGGGTAGTGAGCAATGGCTCCATGTCTAGTTGGCAGCCGGTTTCAAGCGGAGTGCCCCAAGGGTCGGTCCTGGGGCCGGTTTTGTTTAATATCTTTATTAATGATCTGGAGGATGGTGTGGACTGCACTCTCAGCAAGTTTGCAGATGACACTAAACTGGGAGGAGTGGTAGATACGCTGGAGGGTAGGGATAGGATACAGAAGGACCTAGACAAATTAGAGGATTGGGCCAAAAAAAACCTGATGAGGTTCAACAAGGACAAGTGCAGAATCCTGCACTTAGGACGGAAGAATCCCATGCACTGCTACAGACTAGGGACCGAATGGCTAGGTAGCAGTTCTGCAGAAAAAGACCTAGGGGTCACAGTGGACGAGAAGCTGGATATGAGTCAACAGCGTGCTCTTGTTGCCAAGAAGGCTAACAGCATTTTGGGCTGTATAAGTAGGGGCATTGTCAGCAGATCGAGGAACGTGATCGTTCCCCTTTATTCGACATTGGTGAGGCCTCATCTAGAATACTGTGTCCAGTTTTGGGCCCCACACTACAAGAAGGATGTGGAAAAATTGGAAAGAGTCCAGTGGAGGGCAACAAAAATGATTAGGGGTCTGGAGCACATGACTTATGAGGAGAGGCTGAGGGAACTGGGATTGTTTAGTCTCCAGAAGAGAAGAATGAGGGGGCATTTGATAGCAGCCTTCAACTACCTGAAGGGGGGTTCCAAAGAGGATGGAGCTCAGCTGTTCTCAGTGGTGGCAGATGACAGAACAAGGAGCAATGGTCTCAAGTTGCAGGGGGGGAGGTCGAGATTGGATATTAGGAAACACTATTTCACTAGGAGGGTGGTGAAGCACTGGAATGTGTTACCTAGGGAGGTGGTGGAGGTTTCTTCCTTGGAGGTTTTTAAGGCCCGGCTTGACAAAGCCCTGGCTGGGATGATTTAGTTGGGAATTGGTCCTGCTTTGAGCAGGGGGTTGGACTAGATGACCTCTTGAGGTCCCTTCCAACCCTGATATTCTATGAGTCTATAACACAAAATGCAGCATGACTGTCCATATTCTAGTGGCTTTGCACATATCAGGGCTAGGAAAAATTGCTCTTCTGGATTTCTACAGGAAGTAACTCAGAGTCAAGAGGGGACAGGGAATATTGTCTTTTCTCAGAGTATTTTCCTGTTAAAATCAATTACAGTTATGGTCAGAAGTGTTTGATATCAATCAATGTCAGTACTCACTGAAAGTTAGAGGGACAATTAAAACTAAGTTGCTCTTCCAAAAACTGATGTGCTTTTTTACTGCTAAATAATAAATATGAAATATTTTATATTTCATTTCTGAATCTTTTCTGGGACTACTCAATATTAATATATAAGCAATATTTAAACCCCTCCCATTGTCTCTTTCGGTGAGACCTGATTAACCAAGATAACTTTTACCTTTACAAACTCAAAAATACTAACAGGTAGCCTGCTCTGGTAATCGTTAGTCAGGCAAACTCTCATTGGCTTCGGCTGGATTTCTACCTGAGTAAGGGCTGCTGGCTTGGATTCAGTGGGGGAGAATGCTTTTTGTGTAGTCAAATGAAGATTGAGCTATTTTAAAGATCATGTCAAAGTGCATTCTAACTCTAACAAAGCCACAATATTTTATATTTCCCCCATCCTCTGTCCTTCAACACATTCTCCCCCACCTGCCACCCAAAGATATGTTGATCTGATGAAGTCCTCAAGTCTGAAAATTCATTTCTATTTATCATAGCAGCAGACTCTTACCTATGGGAGAACTTCTTTATATAATTGGGATCTGCTCCTGTAGTTCTTCCTCAGGCAAAAGCTCCATCAGGCTCAAATGGGAATGCTGGTTGAGTAAGGACTGTAAAGTGGTGGCTTTTGCTAAATATAGTAGAACATAACTAAGAAAGCTGGATGGTTAACACCTTTGTACCAATCAGCTGGTGAAGACAGTAAAAGGATATGTCCCACTGTACTTTGCCAGTTTTCTTCAGCAGCTTGAACATGCTGATTAAATTTATTTGGGATATCTCAATACAGATAGCTCCACTGTCTGACTAGTGCCTTTCAAGGAATAACTCTGATCTTGTAATAGCTGATGTAGCCAATAAACAAGATCACAACATCCCATACTTGCTATGGTAAATATGCCCATTTCACTGAAAACAATAAAAGCAGATGATGTGAAATAACTGATTTCATTTTACTGCATGAATACAATTTTGAATTTAAAATGTCAATAAAATATTCGCTCTCTACAGAGAACAGACAGAACAAATGGATACATAGCTGAAGGGTAGTGCACAGTTCAGCTTTTATTTTTTTGAGTTACAGTGGCTGTATTACTCAGGAGTGGCAGAGCAGAGCCCCTCACAGGAGTGGAGTGCGTTTGATTCAGATTTCTCACTGAAGCAGAACATCACATGCCAACACCCTCAAACATGTATATATCCCTCTATATCAAATAGCTACATTAAGAAAAGACATTCACCCAGTGAAATAAAACTCATGTCACAGTTGGTATATGCGTGCAACTTCATTCACTGAAATTATAGCTTAAGTTCAAACAGTGGCATACCACCATCCAAAGACACAATTTTTAAATAAACCTATAAACACACTCTACATACAATATTTATATATTATATAATTATATACAACATATAAATATTACACACACACACATACATCTGTACATATATACATGTGCACACACACACACATTACACAGAGTACAGGAACATACTCAGAATGGAAATGCCGTAAATATTTTTGAAATGAATTATAATAATTCAGAAATTACTAATCAGTTTAAAATTGTGTTAAAAAACTACTCAAAGTCTCTTAAGTATCTCTGTTCTAGTAAGGGCCAGACTGACCACAATTTTCTGCTTGGCACAGTACTTCCCAGGTTATTTCAAAATTCATGGACTCACGAAACAAAATATTCCACATGATGTGTCATTTCGCTGCTAACAAGGGCACCTCACAAAGTCCAAAGACATTTCAGAAAAATGCCACTTTTAAAGAACTGGATATTTAAAAAACATTACTTAGTATCCATAATTGTAAACTAATCTTAAAAACACACATGCACTACAAAACCTACTAAAACTAACCTTACTGGGGATTCGGCCCTACACACCTACATTATTTAGTGGCATGAAATTGGGGTTCACAGTATTCACTGGAGATGAAAGAGAAGTATAGTGGTGGCCATTACATCATCAACATTTATCAACAGAGACATCTGAGATACCATTGTTCTTTCCTATTCTAAGCATATGGAAAAACTGCAGAATTTCAGTGCTACTGTCAGCTAAGGTGACTTTTAGTGGCAACTACTGTGTAACTAAAACTGCACTCATCATTCAGTGCACACTTGTTCTGGAGTGAAAGTTAAAGATTTCTAACAACAGTGCAAGGACTGCTAAGATTAGTCAATATGGTTGAAAACTCAGGTACCAAAGTCTTACCAGAAATGGCTTTATTAGAACATAATGTAGTGCAGCAAAACCATATCATTTTAGCTTATGTGTTTGCTGGCCTTTTAATATTTAAATGTGTTACCTATTTAAGTTATAGATTTTTTTTAAAAAAAGGTTATTCACTATTCGTATTCTGATAGAAGATGGAAAGATTACTGGTACCTTGGCATCTCTTTAAGTGGTTTGAATTGGCACAGAAAATCTGTACACTTAATAGCTACAAGTATTGTTTTTTAAATAACATATCACAGTTCTGACTTTAGAATATACACATCAGATATAGTCCACTTGTGTATTTTAGGATACTCTTATTCCCAACTGAAGTACCACACTGTTTCTCAAGTCAGTAATAAAGATCAAGTCAAGAGATGTTTTAAAAAAATATCTTCTTAGTCTGGTAAAACCACATTAAAAATTTTGTAGTTTCTTTGCTTTTTCCGCCATACAACTGTGCAATTCCAAGCAATTTGCAGAATGCCATATCGATTTCCAGTCTCTCTCAAAACTCTGTCAGTTCTGTGCTATTAAACTGAGACAACGACATCAAGATAAAGTCTATCATAGGATTCCCTGAAGCAAAGAATAAGGAGTAGGCTGAGCAAACATGATCCTGGGAGGCACCAGTTGAACCAGGACAACTCTGTAAAACAAAACAAAAAATGCAGTTTCAGAAGTTCATATAACATCTCCACCGTCAAAGCAATCAGGACTTAAATACTGGAAACTAAAAGTTTAACTGATGGCTTTGAGCTAGCTCTGCTCTAATAGCAAAACAGTAACAATGCATGGGATTGACAGGTGGATGAAATATTTTATGAGATGTTATGGATTTCTTTTTTTAAAACCTCAATACCGTTAATTTAATAACTTATTAATTCACCTTTCATAGATTCTAAGGCCAAAAGACACCATTATGATCATCTAGTCAGACCTGCGGTATAACATAAGCCACAGAACTTCCCCAAAATAACTCCTAGAACAGAACTTTTAGAAAAATATGAGGAGGTTACTTACTTGTACATGGAGGTTCTTTGAGATGTGTAGTTCCTATCTGTATTCCACTGAGAGTTATACGCATGGGCCATGCACCCGGAGCTGGAGAGTTTCAAAGTAGTAGTGTCCATTGGTCTGCGCATGCGCCCTTGCTCTGCCTCATGGTTTTGACCAACGTGATAAAGGGTGGGGCACACTGATTGCACCTTCAGTTCCTTTTCCACTGCAAATCGAATAGATCCCCAGCAGAGGGGAAGGAGGGCAGGATTGGAATACAGACAGGGACAACACACCTCAAAGAACCTCCAGTTACAGGTAACTGGAAGTTCGCTTCTTCTTCGAGTGAAGGTCCCTATTGTATTCCACTGAGGGTGACTGACAAGCAGTATCTAGTTGGGAGGGTGCAAGGAAGAAGATGGCATTGTGGAACGGAGAACAGCCGCACCGAATGAGGCACGCATCGTGGAGTCTTGCACTAGGGCATAATGGGTAGAAAAGATATGTGCTGAACTCCATGTGGCTGCCCTACATATGTCAGTTGGAGCCAAGTGAGTCTCAGGAGAATGCTCAGGAACATGACCCGAAGGCAGCAAGTCCAAAGCTGGGGAGTGGGGTCTCTGATGAGGTGATGCACCAGGAGATGTGGGACCTCACCTCATCTATGTCAAACAGCTCATGAGGACCAAGAGCTAACTTGAGCTTCCCTAGTTTCAGTGGCATGCACTCCACAGACAAAGCCGGGGCCAGAACCAGGGCCAGAATGGAGGATTGCCTCTGAACCAATGATTCCCATGACTTTGGGAGTATCGATCCGGAAGGGGTATGCAGTTCGGTAACTGGGATCAGAGGATCCAAGGTTCTATGTGACTTTTTGTTGCGTTTACATGCCATGGAATGCGCCACTTCTCCATGGTTAGAACCCATGGAGAATGCAGCATCCTTCATGGGTCTTGAGGAAGACTTACTGTCATGCTTATGCACGTTTCCTTGCCTCACGGCTAGGCCCCGGCACGGGGTCCGAGGTGCTGGTACCAGCGGAACCGGACTGGAATGCCACAGTAGGAGGTGCGCTCCTTGATACTCAGGTCAATATACAGGGAGAGAGGGGTTCCCCAGCCTGGATCCAACCGCGGCCTCATGGCGACAGCTGTGAGGTGTTTCTTGAGATGGAGAGCCCGGCCTTCCTGCGTATGGGCAGGAAGGAGAGACAGATACTGCACCTGGATGCGACATGGGCTTCGCCAAGCAGCAAAGGCAGTGTTGGTGCTAGTCACTGATGGGAAATGAGCAAGGGCAGGAAGTGCAGATCTTGAACCCTGGCATCTTCGACATAATCCAGTACCCAGGTGTGGGTGCTGATGGGGAAGAGGGCAGGAAACCGGCAAAAACAGCATCCCCAAATCCTTAAAATCCTAAACTACCACTAAAACTATTACAAAAATAACAAAACACTAACTATACAAGAATAAAACAGTCTTTTCTCCTGAAATTAGGAAAGAGACAAGAGTCTCTGAGTCCGACCATGCGGTGGTGAGAAGGAACTGAGGCCGTGGTCGGACTGCCTGACCCTTTATCACTTCAGTCGAAACCACGAGGTGGAGCAAGGGCACCTGTGGACCAGTGGATTTTGAAAAGCTCTGGCTCCGAGTGCATGCGTATAACCCTGAGTGGAATACTATAGGGACCATCACTCAAAGAACCAATATTGATTTAAAAACAGTCAGTGATGGAGAATTCACTATGACCCTTGGTAAATTGTTCCAATGGTTAATTACTCTCACTGTTAAAAATGTATGCCTTATTTCCAGTCTGAATTTGTGTGGCTTTAACTTCCAGCCATTGGATCATGTTATGCTTTTCTCTGCTACACTGAAGAGTCCATTATTAAATATTTGTTCCCCATGTAGATACTTATAGACTGTAATCAAGTCACCTCATAACCTTCTCCTTGTTAAGCTAAATGGATTGAGCTCCTTGAGTTTATCGCTATAAAGCATGTTTTCTAATCCTTTAATCATTCTCATGGCTCTCCTCTGAACCCTCTCCAATTTATCAACATCTTTCTTGAACTGTGGAAACCAGAACTGGACACAGTACTCCAGCAGTGGTCACAGCAGTGCCAAATACAGAGTTAAAATAACCTCTCTACTCCTACTAAAGATTCTCTTGTTTGTACAGCCCAAGATCGCATTTGCTCTCTGGGCCACATCACACTGGGAGCTCATGTTCAGCTTATCCACCATGACATGATCCATCATATCTTTTTTGAGAGTCACTGCTTCCTAGAACAGAGACCCCCCCCCATCCCTCCAAGTATGGCCTACATTCTTTGTTCCTAGATGTATACGTTTACATTTAGTCATATTACAACACATATTTGCTTCCGCCCAGTTTACCAAGTGATCCAGATTGCTCTGAATCAGTGATCTCTGTCCTCTTCATTATTTGCCACTCCCACAATTTTTGAGTCATCTGCAAACTTTTTCAGTGATGACAGTAGGGAAAAGAAAATCAACCTTAAATAGCAGTCTTATTGTTTCGTAGGACTTGTCTACACAAACGATTACATACACCATGGAAAACTGCCATAGTCTAACTATTCACATACACCATGGTGACACGTTAACCATTAATTAGAGCACTTTGATCTAGTCCTCTCTGAAACAGAACTAGCTCAAAGTGCTCTAGCAAACTGTTAACACATGGCAGGATATACCCAGCTAGAGCTGGATAGTTTCACACCCTATCATGCCATGGTCTGGTTGTTAGTGTACCCAAGCCCTTAGATTTCTACTGGCTAAAATATGAAAAGGATAATAAACAGCACTTTGATTATGCATTAGTTCAGCTATACAGTTTGGACATGGAAAGATAGTTTCTCAACAGAAACTTTTCTGCAGTAAAACTATCCAAGTTATAAAGGTCCCAGAACAAACTCTCAAGAGACCTCTTTGTAACCATTAAATGTAATGGGTAAGAGCTCTTAAGAGCGTGTGTCTTGTAGGTTTGAAGAATCCTCCCCATTGATCAATATTTAATTATTAGTTTAGCCATTTTAATCAGAAAGCAAAGGCATAGCAATTCCTTTTGTTTTAGTATTTTGTCTCTGACATAAGTTACTGAAGAAGCATCAGTTTTACTGGAGATGGTCTTTTGCCTCATTCAATATTTCTACAGAATTCTAAATGCTCTCTTAAGGTTTAGCAATCATATTAAAGGCTCCAGCAATGCTGCTTAGTTTAATCCATAATTCATATGGCTAAAGGTAAAGCACAATGTGTGTTCTGGAATTCAAAAACACAACATCAGAAAGCTCGAGAAACCAAACCCCAGAAAATGGCAGTACAAACCCCACCCCCTAAAAACCCTGTCTCTATTATTGTAGTAAACTTAGACGTGCCCCAGTAAAACTCTTCGCTGGTTTAAGTAGAACTGCTGTATGCCCAGAAGTTATCAGAAACATGCCTCTCTAACATTTTCCTCAGAAAACTATACTTGTGCTTAACTAGACTGAATATAATCTAAACCAAACATCTAAAAAGGCTGAGAATTTTATGACCTATTTTAAACTTTCTCTTTTTGTACTACAAAAAATCAGTAGAGCACTAGTCAATTCATGCTAACACATCATAAAAAGTCCAAAGTTTAAAAAAAATAGAACACTGAAGAAAACATTAAACAATATGCAGAGACTGGGCTTTTGATACTAGAATACAGTGCTAAGAAGTTAGATAAGGGATTCTAAAGTCTTAAATCTCACATTCTAATAATCTGGATCAGAATCTTCAGTCTACTAGAAAACTCTAAGGACTGGCTCCCCAATAGCCTTGATAATTGGGACACTAATATCAGAATATGAGGAGAGGGGAGACATCAGAATGAAAACTAGTGACTGATCATATGATTTGAAAGTGAGACAGAGAGGCCTAGAATTCTAGTGCACTTCAGTTGGAATTATAGTAAAAGATGTATGAAAATCAAAGGAGAAAAGACTGATTTTAAAAAGGAAGCATTTTTATTACAAAATCATTTTCCATTTTCAATGGATTTTTGTTTTGGTAACATAGCCAGTAATTTAATCAAATGGACATTGATCAACCCTTAGAGATCAGATAAATTATCACACTTTTAATAATTTGAGACACTGCATCATTGAGAATGCATTATCTTGAAGAGGACAGTGTAACTCACTGCTTCTTCCTTTGGCAAAAAAGACTACAGCTTATGCTTTTTTCCATGTTTACATTCACGTGTATTTATTGACATTCTTTATGGAAAAAAGTACTAGAATATTCTAAATAATGGTCCAAACCTGTGATTTATCCAACATGTTACTGCCATGTTTTGAGGTATTACTGTAGAATACTATAATAATTATTTTTAGTAAAATGACCTCAGACCCATTGATTTGGTACAATGTACTATATCCTAACACTCAATGGAAAATGAATTCATAACACTGGACTTTCACTCTCATTTAGAAGTACACTGAAAATATTTCAAATTTGTTTTCTTTCATCTTGCCAACTCATTTGTGAATATTGGAAACAATCGTATTTGTGTTAAATCAGTTCACATCCACTACTATTCTCAATATAGATTTGATTAAATCATTGCAATTTGAAAAAAGTTTCCTAAACAAACATCAAATTACTTTTAACTGGTAGATACAGTCCCATGTTTGAAAAACTGTCTTTTAATTTCCAGGCTACAAATGATAGTTTAAATTTCTATCAGCTTGCACCTACAAAATAATAGTTAGAAGGTAGAATGAATGTATAGTTATTCCTTTTCACAATTAATTGTAGGTAGAAAACCAGAGACTATGCTGAGACATCTGATTCTGGCCAATAATTTAATATTTTTAATTTCAAAATACAGTTTACTGTGAAGTTTACCACTTTCCTCTTGGCTGGGAACATTTTAATTAAGAGATGTCTTGACAATTAAACTTAGAATTCATATAAGGTTTTATATTTACAAAGTAAACTACAAACATTTTGGTTGAAAGTATTCTTCTTGTACCAAGAAAGAAAAATTAACCTTGCTGATTTCTACATATAAAAATAGCAATTTGTAACTTTAAAAAGAAGAATTAGTGAGGTTGCAGGGTTTTATTCTAAACTTATCTAGATTTTCATATTGTTACCAGAGTAACTCGTATCTAAATGCAAATATAACCTGCAAGATATACCACTCAAAATTACAAGGACACATTATGTGAGCAAATAAATAATACACAAGAGATGAAAATAATAAAGGATCTATAAAGCATTTGTTGGAAATATCAACACAACGGACTACCTTAACATATTAGACCACTACACATCATCTATTGCCGTATTCTGACTCAGAGCAGTGGCTAATATCTTGTGAAGGTAACTCTCTCCCACCATCAATAATTCACCCAACCAGGTGTTCAATGATAAACATTGCGGGAACGGAGGGGAAATTCTTTTCTGCCCACCACCGGCGAGCAGTTTATACCCTGAAGCATGAGATTGGATTAGGTTTATTGTTATTTTATCTAGCATAGCTACAAATGTTATTAATGGCCAGAACATTATCCAGTTCTTTGTAAAAATCCAGCCATCATGTTTATCTCAATAGCTTCCTGCTGCGGTGAGTTCTATGCAAAGTCTGGATATCTGTTTTCTAACTAAAGGATTTCATTCTTCGATTGGCATGCATGTAAAGACAAACAATTACAGGCCTTTTCTCCCACTGATGTGCAGGAGATTTATGCACAGAATTAGCATTAATGGGAGTTTGGTATGTAAATCCTCCTCCCACTGGTGCCAAAATAGACCCCTTATAGAATGTCTTCACAGAGAATTACATTTAGTAAATAGCTCATATTTCTTACCTGTATGGTAAAATGTGAGAAAAAACAAAAGCACTCCCATAAACATGTTACTCAAAAAGGTGACAACACCACACGTAATTCCTTCTGGAACAGGGTAGACCGTCTCCACAAAAAGCTCAAAGAATATAGGTATGCTACTATTCAGGAATACTCCGAGCAAGATACAGGATGTGTATAGTGTAGCTACAACAAAAAACAAAAACAGTGGGTTAGTTTCATAGTAGCATTTTGCTATCATATTTCAAACAAAAGATGCCCAGGATATTAATGCTTAAGTAACTGGAAGACAAAGGAGAATCAGACCTATTTTTACCTCTGTGCATCATATAGTGTATAATGTCTCTCTGTTAGCAGTCAGCATTTATTTTTGGTTTGATCATTTCAGCAATTTTTATTTGAATACCAACTGAATTCCTGAAGATACACTGAGTGATTTGGAGTATATTTGCCAAATATCAGAAAACAGAAAACATTGGAAAAAATATTTATGCAAAGAGACATCTAAGTTGAGTTACCTCCAAAGTGAACAATAACTGTTTTATACTCAATTAGAGCAGAAACAATTACTTAACTGAATCAGAAATGAACTGGAAATTAACATTTTGACTCTCAGTTCCAAAGGTCAGAACTAATTTTTGTTTTCACTTTCCAGACAAATACTACTAATGATCTACCAGATACCAAGGCACTGCAGGATTAGCCTCTTGTTCAGTGGTTTTCAAACTTTTGTACTGGTGACCCCTTTCACATAGCAAGCCTCTGAGTGCGAACCCCCCTTATAAATTAAAACACTTTTTGTATATTTAGCATCATTATAAATGCTGGAAGCAAAACAGGGTTTGGGGTGGAGGCAGACAGCTCACGACCCCGCAGGTAATAACCTCGCAACCCCCTGAGGGGCCCCGACCTCCAGTTTGAGAAAGCCTGCTCTAGTTGAAAGAGTAGGTTATTTGTCATTGCAGGACTCTTATTTTTCAACCCGGATGCATAATATTAGAATATGGCAATTTCTTTAATTGGCTGGGGTATTTTGTTCTGTGACTTCTAATGTCACCACACTTCTTCCAGTTTCATGCTAGTATAGATATTTTAGCTAGGAAATCTAGATTTTCTAAAGCTATGCAGAAATAAAACATTTTTCTTTTCATTCAGTAACTCTAAGGATCCAAATCAAGAAAGCACTGATTTCAATGGGACTTAGTCGTGTTTAAGAGCAGTCCTGAATAATGACGGTTTTCTGAACTGGAGCCTCAGTGACATGAAGAGACCTATCAAAGGAAAAGCAAATATGTAAGGGAAAGAATTAGCTAGAAGAAATATTGAGACTGAAAAGAACAAATAAAAGGTCTAGAACATTTCTTGGCGGTTCTGTAAGAGCTCCGGTGATATGAAAAGAAACATCCTTGGGATGCAAAAAGTCACCCAATTGCTAGGAAAAGATTTCAAATTTTAAAGTATCTTTACCCTGTGCTGTAGCAGAAGGATGATATATGAAAACTGAAACTATACTACATTAAAAAATCCATCATGGAAAGTGGAGAATTGAGAAAGCTGTACTTCATCTTAAATTAACCATTGCTCAATTTCTCAGCTGAGAAGTTGTTAGTAAGCAGGAGACTTGGCTTAAAAAAATTCACCATTTGTCAAAATATGAGGTATAATGAAAGGCAGAAAACAAGGCCTTAGGAGATACAGTAGAAATGCCTATTCATCAGCTCAGTCATTTGATGCGGTTCTGCCAAAACACAGACACGTTTTGGCAGAACACAAATTCCAGGGATTTTGCCTGGAAAAGGAGGGAGGAGGGGAACAGAAAAAGCTGCCAGGAATATGATATAGTGGCAAAACTTTGGAAGGGGACTGATCAGGCTGGCCTCTATATGTTTTTAAAAGGCCTGGATGTCACTGTCTCTCTCTCTATGAGAAACCGTAAAAGCTTTTCCAGCTCCTGTAAATTCTTTTATAACCAGCTGGAGGATGGAAGTCAGAGGAACTGTTCCAAGATAAGTTCAGAGTTCTCAAAGAGTGAGAACAAAATTTAGTATCCTGATGCCAACAGGCTCTTGTATCTGAAATTGAATGAGTAATTCCGCTGCCATGATATCCACAGAATCTGCTGCAAGCTCTCATTGATATTTTGAAGTTAGTAAATCTCTCGCACAAGTCCTGGTTCCATCCAGTAGCACAGCCTCTTGCTTTAATCCCTGTTAAATAAGCAGCCATCAATGATTCAGTTTTCTAATTTGTAGCTAACTATTTTAATCTTTTTTGATACCAGCAAAAAGGGATCTGGTAGTGGCTTTTAAAGCTGCAATATCAGAATAGAAACTAACAGGTCTTTTCTCCCCCCAAAATTCAGCTGGATAAATCTATGGACACCTATTTAGAATTAAAGTGAGATTCTCTAGTACTTTCCAAAGAGAAAATATATAAGGAACTAGTAACTATTGGGAAGAACTTCAGATGGTGAAAATACATTAACCATACAGTTTTTGAGAAATTTTGCCCCAAATTTTAAATACTTGTAATTTAGCCAACCAGTTCTCATGAACTTTGAGAACTGTGTTCCTACAGTGCAGCTTGTTTTACACTACACACTTACTTCAGTCTAACTATGTCACTCAGGGATGTGAAAAATCCACACCTTAAGTGACATAGTTATACCAACTTTAACACGGACCCCCAGCCCTCCTGTGTAGACAGCACTATGTTGGCAGGAGAGCTTCTACCGCTTACATTGCTACTGCCCCTCACTGAAGTGGAGCTATTAAGCTGATGGGAGAGCTCTCTCCTGACGGCTTAGAGCATCCTCACCAGACACACTATAGTGGTGCAGCTGCGCCAATGTAAATTTGTAATGTAGACCTGCCCTAAATCTCAAACAACTCTCAGATGGAAAAGAAATCAATCATTGCTAACTGAATAGTGAGCACCAGTGTTGAACACTAAGGCACAAGCTACATGACTTGGGAGGCTCTAATATAATCAGGTTTGCTCCAGGACAAGCTGTACATCTCCAGCAGAGGACCGAATGAGTTTGCTATAGTGAGCTCCTATGAAATTACAAAAGGTCCTAATGCTGATTCTGCTGGAGAAAAGGATGGCATGGTAAAGTAACTAAGATAGTCCCTGAGTTTGGAGGCAAAAAGCTTCAGCTCCTCTCATAAGCACCAGGTGGGATGGAGTTGTCTACAGAATTTTCCAAATAGCACCTTCTTATTCAACTAATCTATATCCTGTATGTTTTCCAAGTCACTTTTGTTTGCTTTAGTGACAAACACAGATTTTTATATTACAGTGAGCAATGCAGAGTCAGCATGTCACCTTGAAAGACATTTACCCTCAATCACCACAGCATTAGCCAAGATACTGGTGTATTTCATTATTAGGCCTTGGCTACACTTACCCGGTAGTTCGACGGGTGGAAATCGAACTTCTGGGTTCGACTTATCGCGTCTAGTCTGGACGTGATAAGTCGAACCCGGAAGTGCTCGCCGTCGACTGCGGTACTCCAGCTCGCCGAGAGGAGTACCGCGGAGTCGACGGGGGAGCCTGCCTGCCGAGTGTGGACCAAGGTAAGTTCGAACTAATTCGAACTAAGGTACTTCGAACTTCAGCTACGTTATTCACGTAGCTGAAGTTGCGTACCTTAGTTCGAATTAGGGGGGTAGTGTAGACCAAGCCTCAGAGTAGATAGCATTGCATTTTCCTATTCCAGTGGCCTATCTAAGTAGGAACTTACGTGGCCCTCATTGCAGCAGTAACTGTAGGGAAATGCTGCAGTATTTCAACATGCCATCATTTGGTATCTCTGAAAATTATAAGTACTTTAATGCTGGCAACCACCACATAGAAGTGCAAAGTGGGTTCTTCTCTGCCTCGTTCACCCAATACCAAAAAGTGTCAGCTGTACTGACTTCAGAATCTTTACTGCTGTGAAAAATAGTTATAGATAAGACTGCGAGTCTGTCATGGAGGTCACAGAAGTCATGGATTCTGTGACTTTCCGGGACTTCTGCAGCAGCCGGTGCGGCTGGCCTGGGGGCCACCTGAGCAGCTCAGGCGCACCGACCACTGCTGGGCCAGTCTCAGGCCACCACACCCCTTTCCCCCCAGCAGGAGTTTGGGCATGGGAGGGGGCTCAGGACTGATGCAAGGGGTTGGGCTTGGGGTGTGGGAGGGGGTGAGGGCTCTGGGTGGCATTTACTGCGGGTGGGGGGACAGGCTCCTAGGCAGAGGCGTGGCCAGGCAGCTCTGCGCACTGCCTCTGCCTGCAGGCACTGCCCCCACAGCTACTATTGGCTGCAGTTCCTGGCCAATGGGAGCTGCGGAGCAGGCGCTTGGGGCAGGGGCAGCACGCGGAGCCCCCCCCCCCCTGTCGCTCCTCCAAATCCATCTAGGTAGGGGCCGCAGGGACATGCCGGCTGCTTCCAGGAGCTGCGTGGAGCCGGGTAGGGAGCCTGCCAGCCCCATCAGCCTCCCACTTCTTCCCCCAGCAGCAGTGGCTCCCCCAGGCCACCCCCTGCTCCAGAGCCCTCGCGGTGCCCCAAGTTTTAGTCGGGTGTACGGTAGAAGTCATGGACAGGTCACGGGCCATGAATTTTTGTTTACTGCCCGTGACCTGTCCATGACTTTTACTAAAAATACCCGTGACTAAAACATAGCCTTTGTTATAGATCATAATTATATATACCCTCTTCAATCACAAAGCGCTTGGGACACTGCATAAACACTTAAAATATAACATATTATAAAACACATGCACTTTAAAATCTAAAAAAATATTTAAAAAGCCAAAGCAACTGGCTCAATGTTAAAGGCAGAAAGAACAGGGCGTGTTGTAGATCCCAGGATGAATTTACAGGATTTGCAGTAAGAAAATATATCTTTTAACTTGTGAACTAAGAAAAAATGGATGTGGAAATGACAGTATTAAAAATCTGGAAGCCTCCAATAATATATGTATAATCACGTCTCTAACTGTAACCACACTTTAATGACAACATTTCCATGTTATGGTAGTATAAAGCATCTAAAACGCCTGAGTGCTGTAAATATAATAAATAATTTTACTGCATCAATTCAGTGTTTAAAAGTAACAAATCCAATTTGGTCAACTACATAGAAAGTCATAAATAAAATATACAGTGCAAGAAAAATTTATTGGAAGAAGTCAGATAAATGGTAGTCCAGAAGTGGGTTTGGCCTTTTATTTAACCTACTGTAGTGAGTACAGTACCTAAAATACCAGCTCAAGGGGTGACAAAGCTACTATGGCAGAGTGAGTGCCAGCTATTAAATGGAGTCCATTTACTTCTCGTAACAGGACTTCAGACTGCATGATCATTAAAGAGTCCCATGATTTCTTTTATAGTTTAAAAGAACTGATGTTAAAATTACACTAAATGCTTTTTTAATTAAGAAACTCTGACTACCATCAATGGTGCAGAATGTAGACAAGTGCAAGTACCAGCACAAAAGCTAACATTTTTTCCTCACTCTCTTGCTCCAAAAACAGGGTAAACAACTAATTCATGTCTGCTTGGATAAAAATACACACCAGAACTGTACTTCATCTGCATGACATATATCATATCAGAAGAGCACTTGCCCTTTCCTGTGAAAAGTAATTAACTGGGAAAAGAGCAGTGTGCTAAGACATGTGCTCAAGACACTTACATTAGCAAGCTCTAGTCATTATGAAATAATAGAATCGGGGTTTTTTAAAGCAACTGTGATAGAGTACTTGGTATTTTTAGGATCTATATAGATCTCTGTGTATATTAAGCAGCTATTAACTAACATACTAATGTAAGAATGGCCATACTGAGTCAGACCAAAGGTCCATCTAGCCCAGTATCCTGTCTTCCGACACTGGCCAATGGCAGGTGCCCCAGAGGGAATGAACAGAACAGGTAATCAGCAAGTGAGCCAACTGGTCAACCATTCCCAGCTACTGGCAAAGAGGCTAGGGATACCATTCCTGGCCATCCTGGCTAATAGCCACTGATGGACCTATCCTCCATTAATTCTTCTAGTTCTTTTTTGAACCCTGTTATAGCCTGGGCCTTCTCAACATCCTCTGACAAAGAGTTCTACAGGTTGACTCTATGCTGTGTGAAAAAATACTTCCTTTTCTTTGTTTTAAGCCTGGTGCCTATTAATTTCATTTGGTGACCCCTAGTTCTTGTGTTATGAGAAGGAGTAAATAACACTTCCTTATTTACTTTCTTCACACCAGTCATAATTTTACAGATCTCTATCATACCCCCCCCAGTCGTCTCTGAAAAGTCTCAGTCTTCTTAATCTCTCCTCATATAGCAGCCGTTCCATGCGCCTAATTATTTTTGTTGCCCTTTTCTGAACCTTTTCCAATTCTCACATATTTTTTTTGAGATGCGCAACCATATCTGCACACAGTTTTCAAGATGTGGGTACTCCATGGATTTATATAGAGGCAATATGATATTTTCTGTTTTATTTACTGGCATTACATACCAATTCTTAGAAAGTGTTAGTATTTATATCCATAGGTATTATCAGCAACACAAAGTAGCAAGATATTGAAACTGAGGGAAAGGGGGGAAGAGGCAGGGAGGATGAAAGGGGGAGTGGAATAGGGCAGGAGAAAGGGAATGTGCGAGTGAGGGGAGGGGAATGAGATGAGGAAGAAAAGGGGATAGGGGAATCATGGGGGGAAGCAGGAGCCTGGTATGCGGCGTCTCCTCGGCAGCAGCGGGGGTTCCCCCATTAAGCAGGCTCATTGAACACTCACCCTGACATGCTCTACCCCCCTAAACCCTGATCCCCCCAATGAGCCTCCCACACACAGACCTCCACCCCACTGAGCCCCAACCAGCTGCACCTGGATCCCCACCCCATCAAGCCCCACTCCCTCATCACCCAGACTCCCCCCACTGAGCCCCATCTCCCCACACCCAGACCCCCCCCACTGATCCCCAACCACCTTCACCTGGATCCTTTGCAGAGTCCTATTGCCCCTGCACCTGAAACCCCCCAACACGCCTCTGTGCATCCAGATCTCCCACTGAGCCACCCGCACCCAGATTACCCCACACGGAAATCTCTCACCCCACACCTGGATCCTGCTGGGCAGAGCCTGCCTACCCACACCTGATGCGCATGGCGCAGAGCAGCAGGGCCCTGAGGTATTTCTGGGGCAGGCCCAGCCCTTGCACTGTGTCAGGGTCAGGTGCAGCCTCACTGCTGAGTCCCTATAGCTGGGGAGGTGGGGACTTCAGGGTGATCTCCCACCTCAATGCAGCCAGTGGCCTGTGCTCCCCACTGCCATACTGGAGCCACATTTATTTATTGACAAATAATATTTGCAGAACGTTGCAGAATTTTAAAATATTGTGCACGTAATTTTTACTTTTCTGATGCAGAATTTTTAATTTTTTGACACAGGATTCCCTCAGGAGTAATATATCCTGACCTCCAGTACCCTGGTTATTCCAGTAATGGGCCTCTTAGGAGCAGAAAAACTGTGCCAAGTCATGTAGAGGTTTTCTATGGATAAACAAGGAGGAGGGTAGCTCTAAACTCATTTTCACTTGGGACTCAACACGGAATTTAAACAGGTCTTTAGAGATCTGAGGTGTTTCTAATTTGGCAATCATGCTAGAATCCAAGTGCTAAGATGATAGGCTGGTGCCTCACCTAGATGTCTGTTTTGTCAATTTTACTGAACTGTGAAAATGTATTGAATGAGAGAAATTCTGCCCTAAAATCAGATCCTGCCACAGCTTTAATCAGTTTATTAAAGTAGAACAGCAAAACTTCCTTATAACTTCATTCCTATCATGAGCAAGGATAAGAACCATAAAGGAAGTAGCCAGCTTTAACTTTTCTGTAAGAAGTGTGACCCATTGTGAAGCAACATAACTTTTATTGTAATTTGCTTAACGAAAGCAAAGATAAAAAGGAAGGATTTCCCTTTAAAGTACATTTATAACATTAATATACCGTATATATTTGACCATAAGCCAGTTCGTTTTTAAGCCGACCCACCCAAGATGGATAAGTAAAAATGGAAAATTTTTATGACCCGTTCATAAGCCAACCCTATAATTCAGGGGTCAGCAAACTTTGGCTCCCGGGCCATCAGGATAAGCCGCTGGCGGGCCAAAATGGTTTGTTTACCTCGAGCGTCCACAGGCATGGAGGTAAACCTAAGTAAACAGTGTCCCGGCGCGCCAGCTGCTTACCCTGATGAGCCGGGACAGCAGCTGGTGGGGAAATTTTTTGGGGGGAGAAGCTGGGGGCCAGGAGAGTAACCCCTGTGACCATCCTCCACATGACCCCACCCCTAGCCCAGGACCCCCACACTCTCCCCATCCCATCCCTTCCCACCTTATCTGGGGAGGGCCAGGGGAGGATGTCTCTGGCCTGGCTGGAGCTGCTACGGCAGGCTGGGCATCACGCCTGCAGCCTGCTCCGGCGGGCCGGGCAACGCGACAACAGCCTGCTCGGGGGGCAGGGCCGAGCGGCACGGCTGCAGCCTGCCAGCCCCAGAGCTGCAGCTGCTTCGGAGGCTGGGGAGGGCAGCGTGGCCAGAAGCAGAGACTCTGGCCCCGCCTCTTCCCTTCTGGCTCTGCTGGCTGTGCTGCCTCTGTTGGGGGGAGGGGCTGTGTCCCACCTCTCCCTCTCTATACCCATTCATAAGCCGAACCTCTTCTCTGGTGCTTCCCTTTTTTACTAAAAATATTCAGCTTATGAACGAGTATATACAGTAGTTAATTGGATGAATTTTCATTCCTGTGTGTGCTTAGCAAATTCTTAGATCTTGATATAGTTATGAAAGTGACTGGAAATCTGATCAAATTGGATTTGCTCCAAACATTTCCCAAAAGAAAAGCAAGTGAAACTTGTGGTTAAAGCTGAAGTACAAACTTTGAGGAGCTAAAAATTGTATGAACAGGTAAGTGATCCTTCAGCTAAAGAGTAGAGATCATGAAATAACGGAGACTTTATACTGATGAGTTTTAGGATCTGTTAACATTTATAGGTATATTCTTGAAATGTTCCTCACTTCAGATCCAAACTGACTTTGCCACACATTTGCTGCTGTACTTGCTTTTTATTGTTGATAATCATAATAATAAACTTACCCTTTACAAAGCACTTTTCATCTATAGATCTCAAACTACTTTAAGGAAGGCAAGTGTCTTTATCTCCAATATTACAGATAGGAAAAAACAAGGGACAGAGAGATGACATAATTTGCTCAAAGTCCCATAGCAGGTTAATGCCAAAGCTAGGAATAAAAATCTAGTTCTTCAGAGGCCCTAGCAACTCTATCATCCACTGGGCCATGCTGCTTTATTCACATCAAATATATGCTATTTATGGTAAAGAAATTACTGTCTTATCATTTTATCCTTTGTGCATAAATAATTTTCTAGCCTCTCTCACTGTGCTTGTTTCTTCAATATTATGGCCTATATTTGGGTAGAGAGATGTTTTCTTACTTGCTGAAAGTTTTAATTCACATCACAATGGGAGGGCTAGAACTTTTTAAAATTGGGGGGAAAAAATTCCCTTTGTCTGTCTGTCTGTTGTTCTCTGGATAAAGGAGACACATAGCAGCAATGCTATAAGAAGCTTTAAGCCAGGTATGGAAATCATCAGATCATACCTAGAACTACTTATCTGAAACCCGAGATATGTAAGTAAATCAGGAATGTCTAGGAAGATGCGATTAGGGTTATTTCTTTTATTTCTTATTGGCTCGTGGACTCCTCTGTGATAACCCCCAAATGCTTTTGTTTTGCTTGTAACCTTTAAGCTGGACCTCAAGAAAGTTATTAAGTTCCAAATGTATTTTTTCTTATTTTGTTTTTAATAAAATGTACCTTTTTTAAGAACAAGATTGAATTTTTGTGTCCTAAGTGGTGTGCGTATGTTGTTTAATTACCTGGTGGCAACAGCTGATTTCCTTTGTTTTCTTTCTCAGCTCTTCCCTGGAGGGGGTGGTGGTGAAAGGGCTTGAGCGTACCCCACAGGGAGGAATTCCCAAGTGCGCCTTCCTGGGTCCCAACAGGTTTTTTGCACTTGGGTGGTGGCAGCATCTACCCATCCAAGGTCAGAAAGAAGCTGTAACCTTGGGAATTTAATACAAGCCTGGAGTGGCCAATATTAATTTTTAGAATCCTTGCGGGCCCCCACCTTCTGCACTCAAAGTGCCAGAGTGGGGAATCAGCCTTGACATCACTATTCTAGCGCAGACAATGGAAACATATTTTAGAGTTAAGTGTGTATACAAAACTGTCTTTGGAACTCAATGAAGAATTTAACTTAGTATAATTTAAATAATGTATATTAAAATTTATTAAAAGAAAAGTCAAGCTTTCTTCAGGTGTATTGTAATCAGTTATCATTCTTATATATGTTTCCAAATATGCTTTCATGTCAATTCTGCTGAAAATATCTTAAACCACCCCCCCCACACACTAATAACAGAAAGCAAAAGCCATGCTGTATAAAAGGAAGAAAAGCCTTTTGAATAGCAGCCTGAACATAAACTACTGCTGATTAAAGAAAACATGAACTAGTCATTGATTTTTAATATCAATATTAAAGGTCTCTAAGCAATTTTGTAGGAAATCTCTTTTATAAGCAAATGCAGGAAACAACCATGTTGTATTGACCCCTTTTTTCAATATATTAACACCATCTTCCTCCCTATTTTAGCTAGAGATTTATAAAATTGCTACATATACTGCTGACTGAAAGTTGGTTTAGACAGTAGTGGGTGAAATTTTTCAACTGAAATCTTTTATCGGCAAAGAATGCAGATTCGGTGACAGAAAAATGTTTCACAAATTCATGTCAGTTTCGTCGAATTGCTCATTTAAAAGAAATCCAAACATTTGACAAGTTTCATTTAGATGTTTTCTGTATGAAACATTTCATTTTTTATATGAACCAACTTTTTGTTGTAAAATTTACTTTTATTTTATTTTTTAAAATGCAAAAACATTAAAATAAAAAAGTTGAGATTTTGACCATTTTGTCAAAAAAAAAAAAAATCACCAAAAAAAACACGTTTTGTTAGACCAAAAACATTTTCTGACTTTTGAAATTGCCAACAAAGATTTGCTCAGTTCCTCTACTGAGATCTTAAGGGCCTCTTTCTTCCACTTCACTTTAGGGAGAATAATCGTACCTAATAACTTCCCCTTAAACATGTCAGGAACCAGTCTAGTGAACTCAGCAGAAGCCCAGGAGCTCCAGAGTTTTAACTCCAGCTCTGACATCAATTCCCTGGTGTTGGGTTGGCCAAACAGCTTGGGACTAAATTTTCAAAAACAGGCCACCCATCATCACTTAGGCCTTGGCTACACTGGCAATTGACAGCGCTGCACTTGCTGTGCTCAGGGGTGTGAAAAAACACCCCCCCGAGCGCAGCGAGTGCAGCGCTGTAAAGCGCCAGTGTAATCAGTGCCTGCAGTGCTGCACGCTCGCTCGCAGTGCTGCAAGCTATTCCCCTTGGAGAGGTGGAGTACTTGCAGCGCTGCGAGAGAGAGCTCTCACAGCGCTGGCGGCGCGACTACACTTGCGCTTCACAGTGCTGCCGCGGCAGCGCTGTGAATCCACGAGTGTAGCCAAGGCCTCAGTTAACCGCTTCCACAGTCCTCCTGACTACTTACCCCACTGAATCTGGTAGACACTACTAAACACATACCTTCTCCTTCTGAATAGCATTCCTCTCGTGGGAGTAGCCTTCCCAGGTACCTGGCTCATCCTCCATAATATTCTGATTGATGAGGTTTGCTTCCTCGTCCAAGTAGCTGGCTTTCCTTTTGGAACAGCTCCCCTCCTGACTGCTCAGACCAGCAGCATCAGATGAGTCCATCCTGATATCTGACCAGTTTTAAGATGTTGCTGCAACCTATCAAGCGTGTGTTTTTGCATGTGTAGGGCCTATTTGCTTATGAGAAAGATGTTTGTATATACTAATGGGCATATGAGGCACACAGGAAAAGAAATTTGACACCACTGAAGCTCTCTGGGAAGGAGTGGAGTGGAAGTGAACACACAAATCTTGGAAGAGAAACCTGTGTAGGGAGCAGAGAACTCCTCTACAGGTACCACTGCACATTTATGCTAGCTTCTACAAAAATTATTTTGGACCTTGATCTCTCTGCCTTAAAATCCTCACAGTAATACAGGAATGATAGTACTTGCTTCCCAGTGGTGTTGTGAAGATTAGTTAATGAATCCAAAGTACCCTGAAGATGTAAAGCACTACACAGTAATAGCTACAAAAAATACTAAGATAAATTGTTTCAGCTATATATAGTGCTCTTCCAAACACAAAAAAGTGCAAACGACATCCTTGACCTCTAATGTCACTGTTGCTCCACTGATTGAGCACACAGAGATGCTTCCACATTTAATAGCCATCTCACAATCCTTCCCCAAAGCCCAAGTGCCACTAGGCAGTGGCCTGCATTCAACCTTCTATACTTTGGCTCAGTTATATTCTATACTCTCAAACTTTTAATTAAACAAAAAAGTTCAACCAAATCAATTTAAATGTGCTGTTTCTCCCACTTACTGTGAAGTGCAGAAGTCATAAGCATATTGCATCATTACAGTTAGGAATAATCTGCATGAAGCAGACTATACATTAGTACTTTAAAAAGCTTGTGCATTTTCATCCATAAGAATGTATTTTATAAAGATGTATCACTGGTATTCAATATACAAAGACCTACATTAAACAGGCATATTGCATTTATTTTATATTATATTACTTTTTTACAAAAAAGAGCTGCTTATAAAAAGAAATGCCTGTCTAGTAAAGAAATTGGGAAGTTGGGCCACAGAGGAAAAATAAATCTTGTAAGCAGATATAAATTAGGGCCTAAATCCTTAAAATCCCCTTTTAAAGATTTGCCAGTACTCATTACAGCTAGTGCTGCTATTCAAGGCAAGGTTTTGTTTTCTCAAAAAGGTGCTCAGATACTACAGTGATGTGCACATTAAAAGAACTTAGACAGAAAATCTACCACAGGAAAGGAATAGTTTTATTTGGGTACTTTATAAAAACCAAATTTAAGGGACTGCTTATTATGAAGGCAATAACAATACATCTATTTTAAAGAGAGCTCTAAACTATCAGATTAAAAAGAAGAATCTAACCTTTAACTACACACTGGTTTAGGAGATTTCATGCCAAATCCTAAAATATGTACTTGTACACAGGAATGAGGTAAGAAAGGCTTTTAAAGGAAAGCTTATTGCACTGAAGTGCTACAGTAACATTACTGTCTACTCTGGACACTGCTGAAGTTATCACGAGTTGAAGTAATTTTCCACCTCACGGGAGGTGCTCACCATCTTGGAAGACTGGGCTCTAATTTTATCAAGCTCCTTTTAGCTCTACCAGATATTCAACAATGGTCAGCCCAAAAATCATCCAAACAATCTTATTCAGGGAAAGTTTCCAGGAGAGTCCATGAATTACACAGAAGTGGCAAAATGCTTTCCAATATATTTTAACATGAGTTACAAAGTAACACTTGCCAAACATCTTTAAGTGGGAAGGAAACAAGGCACAGAAAGACAAAAACTAAGATGGCGACAGAGACACAAAAATTCCTGCTATAAAAGTTAATAGTGTGACCTTCCTCATGACTTTAAAAAAAAAAACAACCTCACAAATGCACCTGATCATAGAGGAAGGATTTACAACAATCCTGCAGCCCAGGATCAGAAGAACCCTTTAAGGAGAAAGGAATCTGGAATTCTGATACAAATAGTACTGATGGTGACTCAGTGGTCGTAATCTTTCACCTCAGATTCAGCATTGATCCAGTACCCCAGCATGATGACTGAGACTACTATGTTGCTAAAGACACCTTCTTTAGTATACCATATAAAAGTAAGGGCACTGATCAGTCAGGTTTTTCCAAAACAAAACAAAACAAAAAACAAACAAACAAAAAAAAAGAATCTTTAAAAATAATAAGGGCTGAGATTTCATAGAATAATCATAGCTGCAACCTTGGAAAAATCATTTAACTTTCGCCTCTTTTTCCTCATCTGTGAAATGGAGATACTCCCCCCAGCCCACCGGTGGACAGTGAGGATTGGAGATTGTATGTGGCCTCCACTTGTGTAATTTTCTATGTATATATGCACTATCCATGATATGTGTAAGCCAACATATTTTGCCCACAAAAATTCAACCAGAGGCACGCACAAAGAGATGGGATCTATCATATTCATGCATTGATGCTTCATTCAAAGTTAGATTCAATATTTGTAAAGCACTTTGAAGATGAAAAGTGCTATGTTAATGTCATTATTACTAATGCACTTTGTGGCATACAAAGCAGACCAAAATTAAGAAATGCTGTTAAATCTGTTTCTCTGTATTTTTACCTTCCCCTCAAATTAACCTGGTTCCTTTCAGTTTACCCATTAGGATAGTTTACCATGAGTCCCATTCCAATTACAAGAATCCACCTGCAAATTACAAAAGCCTACCAGTGTCCCAAAGAAGACATGCTCTCCAATAAACACATTGCAGTCTAGCAATCATTAGTCAATCACAAAAAGAGCCACACTGACAATCACTGACTGACTGTTTCTTGAGCCAATTCTATCCACAAAAAGTAACATTTTAGAAGTTATTGTGTACTTGCATGTTGCTTTATATCTTTTCATTTGCCTACAAAAACTCCTTTCCAAATCTTCATTAATTTCATTTTTAAACAGAGTAATTGTGGGAGGGCACTAACATTAGTAGTTCTTCCTTGAAAGTACACAGCTGCCAGTTTAAGTTCTGTTTAATTTTAAGTATTTTTTTTTTTAATAATCCAATGGTTCACCTCTCCTCCCCCCATTTTACAGTCCTGCAGCTGTATGTTGGTAAACAAAAAGAGATAAGGAGGCTGCTTTATTTCTCAAGGATCCTATATAGTGTGCTGAGTTCTTAAAAAAAATAAGAAACTAAAGGCTGGTAAGTAAAAAATGATATACCAGTTCTGTTTTAGATCACCGCGTATGTAATTAATTTCACCTACAGAAAGTGGTCTGCTTTGTTCTCGTATGTAGGCAGGGACAGGAGACTGATAAGTTTGGCTCACTGCATTAATTCAGAAAACAAAATTTTTGTACAAAGTTACCTTTCTGTAGGTGTGTAATGATGGAACAGACAAGCACAAAAAGTAAAAGCTGCTAGTCCATTTTTTCACCTGTGATGAAGAATGGGGGGCACGCCACACAGTTTGGGTTCCACTGGATTAATTAGTTCAAGGTTTTAGTTAATTTTTAATAATTTATTTAATCTTTTGAATTCTAAGTTCCCAAAAAAATGGTTACTCACCTTTGTAACTATTGTTCTTCGAGATGTGTTGCTCATATCCATTCCAATTAGGTGTGCGCGCGCCGCATGCACGATCCTCGGAGAATTTTCTACCCTAGCAACACCCGGTGGGTCGGCTGTGGAGCCCCCTGGAGTGGTGCCTTCATGGCGCTGGATATATACCCCAGCCGACCCAGTGCCCCCTCAGTTCCTTCTTGCCGGCTACTCCGACAGTGGGGAATGGGGGCGGGTTTGGAATGGATATGAGCAACACATCTCGAAGAACAACAGTTACAAAGGTGAGTAACCGTTTTTTCTTCTTCGAGTGCTTGCTCATATCGATTCCAATTAGGTGACTACCAAGCCTTATCTAGGCAGTGGGGTCAGAGTGAGACATCGCTGAGTGCAAAACCGCTGATCCGAATGCAGCATCGTCTCTGGACTGCTGTACAAGCGCATAGTGAGCGGCGAAGGTGTGGACCGATGACCAAACCGCCGCTCTACAAATGTCCTGGATCGGGACGTGAGCCAAGAAGGCAGTTGAGGAGGCTTGGGCCCTCGTGGAGTGGGCGGTGAGGCATGGTGTCGGGGCACCGGCCAGGTCGTAGCAAGCATGAATGCAGGACGTGATCCAAGAGGAGAGACGTTGCGAGGAGACCGATAAACCTTTCATCCGGTCAGCCACTGCAACGAAGAGTTGCGTTGTCTTCCTAAAGGGTTTTGTACGCTCAATATAGAAAGCAAGGGCCCTGCGTACGTCCAATGAGTGCATACGCTGGTCTTGACGGGTGGCGTGCGGCTTAGGATGGAAGACCGGGAGAAATATATCTTGGTTCACATGAAAAGCTGATATCACCTTGGGAAGAAAGGTAGGGTGGGGGCGAAGCTGCACCTTGTCTTTATGGAAGACTGTGTATGGAGGCTCAGACGTGAACGCCCTGATCTCAGAAACACGCCTCGCTGAAGTGATGGCTACAAGGAAGGATGTCTTCCAAGATAGGTAAAGGAGTGAGCAGGTAGCCAATGGCTCGAATGGGGGCCCTGTGACCTTGGAGAGAACCAGGTTAAGATCCCACGCCGGAACGGGTTGACGTTGCTGTAGGTATAGCCGGTCTAAGCCCTTGAGGAATCTGACAACCATGGAGTTAGAGAAGACCGAGGAAGCGTGTTCTCCTGGGTGGAACGCCGATATAGCGGCCAGGTGAACCCTGACCGAAGATATTGCCAAGCCCTGCTGTTTTAGGGACAGGAGATATTCAAGTATAAGTGGAAGAGACGCCTGCAAGGGGGGCGTGGCCCGCTGCTCGCACCAACAGGAGAAACGTTTCCACTTGGCTAAGTAAGTGGTCCGTGTAGAGGGCTTTCTACTTCCCAGTAGAATCTGTTGCACGGGATGTGAGCATCGTAGCTCTGTCCGATTCAGCCATGGAGCATCCACACTGTAAGGTGGAGCGATTGCAGGTCGGGGTGACAGAGTCGGCCGTGGTCCTGAGAGATCAAGTCTGGGCACAAGGGAAGCGTGATCGGAGTTTGTACCGATAGCTCCAGAAGCATGGTGTACCAGTGCTGTCTTGGCCAAGCTGGAGCGACTAGAATCATATGTGCCTTGTCTCTGTGTAGCTTGAGCAGTACCCTGTGGACCAGTGGAAATGGAGGGAAAGCGTAGAACAGCTGGTCTCGCCACGATAGGAGGAAAGCGTCCGACAGGGAGCCCGGAGATCGCCCTTGGAGGGAGCAGAACACGTGGCACCTCCTGTTGGCTCGTAAGGCGAACAGGTCGACTTGGGGAAATCCCCACCTCTGGAAGATGGAACGGATGATATCTGGGCGAATCAACCACTTGTGCATCTGGAAGGATCTGCTGAGACGGTCCGCTAGAGTGTTCTGGACTCCAGGGAGGAACGATGCCATGAGATGTATCGAGTGGGCAATGCAGAACGCCCGCAGGCGAATGGCCTCTTGGCATAGGAGAGATGACCAGGCTCCTTCTGACTTGTTGATGCAGAACATGGCTGTGGTGTTGTCTGAGGACTGACACGCAACGGCCATGTAGGAGACCAAGAAATGCCTGACAGGCTAGGCGCACCGCCATCAGCTCTCGAACACTGATGTGCAGAGCTAGTGGGGATGCGGTCCACAGGCCCTGGGTATGGTGCTCCCCAAGGGGAGCGCCCCAACCTAGAGATGAAGCATCCGTGACCAGGTGCAGGGAGGGTTGTGGGGTGTGAAACGGCACTCCTGCGCAAACTGCCTTGTGATCCAGCCACCAGGTGAGAGAGGTCAAGACCAAGTTCGGAACTGTGACCACCATGTTCAGATTGCCCTGATAAGGACGGTACACCGATGATACCCAGGCCTGAAGTGGGCGAAGCCGAAGTCTGGCATGCCTGGTTATGTAAGTGCAAGAGGCCATGTGTCCCAACAGGCCGAGGCACGTCCTTATTGTGGTGATCGGGAAGACCTGGAGTCCGTGGATAATGTTTGTGATGGTGTGAAACCGAGTGTCTGGCACAAGAGCTCGGGCGAGTCTGGAGTCTAAGACTACCCCGATAAACTCTATTCTCTGGGTTGGCTCCAGAGTGGACTTTTCTTTGTTCAGTAAAATGCCTAACTCATGGAATGTTTGTAGTATTATCTGGACGTGAGTTTGAACTTGCTCCCTGGTGCGGCCGCGCACCAGCCAGTCATCTAGGTACAGGAACACCTGTATCCTTTGTCGACGAAGGTATGCTGCCACGACAGCCATACATTTGGTGAACAGTCTCGGAGCCGCGGACAAGCCGAAGGGAAGGACGGCAAATTGGTAGTGCACATTGTCTACTACAAATCGAAGGAAGCGCCTGTGTGGGGGGTAAACTGTTATATGAAAATATGCGTCCTTCATGTCGAGGGCGGCGTACCAGTCTCCAGGATCCAGGGAAGGGATGATGGTCCCCAAGGAGACCATGCGGAACTTCAACTTTACTATGAATTTGTTGAGTCCGCGTAAATCTAAAATGGGTCGCAGACCCCCTTTTGCTTTGGGGAACAGGAAGTAGCGGGAATAAAACCCCCTGCCCCTTAACTCTGGCGGAACCTCCTCTATGGCCCCCATAGAGAGGAGCCCAAAAACCTCCTGTATAAGGAGATGCTCGTGAGAAGGGTACCTGAAGAGGGATGGGAGGGGGGGAACGAAGAAAACTGGAGAGCGTATCCCCTCTCCACTATGCGAAGGACCCAACAGTCCGAGGTTATAAGGGACCAAGCACGGTGGAAACGGGAGAGGCGATCACGAAAGAAAGGGAATGGATCCTGGGTAGTGGCTGGCACGCCGTCCTCGAGCGCACCTTCAAAAATTTTGCCTAGGTCCTGAAGGTGATCTAGGAGGGCCTTGGTTCTGACCGGGCTGGGGGCCGGTCGACCTCCATCTACCACTTCGGCCCCGCCTTCTGGGGAAGTCCTGTCTTGGACGAGGAGGAGGAGGGTAGAACCTTTGTGGCTGGGGCCTAAAGGGCCTGCGCTGGGGTCCTGGGACATGCATCCCCAGGGAGCGCATGGTGGTTCTGGAGTCCTTGAGGCTCTGCAACCGAGAGTCCGTCTTGTCCGAGAACAACCCCTGGTCCTCGAACGGCAGATCTTGCAGGATCTCCTGAAGTTCTGGCGGTAACCCGATACCTGGAGCCAGGAGACACGTCTCATGGCTATCCCAGACGCTAGTGTCCTGGCGGCAGAGTCTGCTATGTCCAGGGAGGCCTGCAAGGAGGCCTTTTTACCTTCCTCCACTAGGGCCCCGAACTCTTCTCTCGAGTCCTGGGGGACCAACTCTTTAAATTTACCCATGGAATTCCATGAGTTGTAATTGTACCAACTCAAGAGCGCCTGTTGGTTTGCGGCTCTGAGCTGCAGACCCCCCGCTGAGTAAACCTTACGCACAAACAAATCGAAGCGTTCGGCTCCTTCGATTTGGGCGCTGCCGCCTGCTGACCATGACGCTCTCTTGCGTTCACTGAGGAGACTACTAGTGAACACGGCGGAGGGTGTGTATAGAGGTACTCATGGTCTTTAGAGGGGACAAAGTACTTCCTCTCTACACCTCTGGCAGTGGGAGGGATGGAGGCCGGGGTTTGCCATATGGCATTAACGTTAGCCTGGATCGTACGAATAATGGGCAATGCCACCCGGGATGGGGCATCAGCTGAGAGGATGCTCACCACCAGGTCCTCCACCTCCACTATCTCCTCAGCCTGTAGGTCCATGTTCCGTGCCACTCTACACAACAAGTCTTGGTGGGCACGGAGGTCTATTGGAGGTGGGCCTGAGGCTGTTGTACCCGCCACCCCGTCATCTGGGGAGGATGAGGACGACGCCTCAGGGGGTAAAGGATCCAGATGAGGGTCCGGCTCCAAGGGTCCCTGATGTGCAGGATCCCCTGCACCGGGGTCTGGGACTTGCGTGGGTGTCGGCACTGGAGCCTCCATGCCCCCTGGGGGAAGATGGGAGATGGTGGCCTCAGGTACCCTGGGCTCAGAGTGTGCCGAGCGAGAGGCCGCTGGTGGAGCCCCTTGAGCTTGGGGTCCAGAAAGACCAATGTGCAGGGTCCTGTCTAGGGTCCTCTGCCCCCTCCTGCCAATGACCCAGGTCATCTGCAGCCTGACCCTGAGCAGGGTATGCTGATCGGGAAGCCCCTTCCGACAAGCGAGACGCCGATCTTGGGGGCCAGGGTGGTGCCGAGCGTGATTGCAGGGGCTCGTCCTGGTACGGTGCTGAGCGGTGCCGGTCCACAGGCGAGCGTTCTCTGCGCAGTGCCGGTGAGCGGTACTGGGATCGAGAACGGTGCCGAGGGCCATGCCGGTACCAGGATCCAGATCTGGATCGCGAAGACGAAGGCCGTCTGTAGACTCGGTGCCGGGAGCGGCCTCGCGAACTGGAGCAGCGCTCATACCGGTGCCGGGAACTGCGTCTGGACTCCGACTGGTACCGATGCTCAGGTCGATGGCGAGAAGTAGACCGGTGCCGGAAGGAAGATCTGGGCCGCGAGTACGACCGGCGCCGAGATGAAGATCGGTGCCGAAACTGCGAGCGGCATCGGGACCTGCTCCGAGACCGGGAGCGGTGCCGCGAGTCCATGCTCGGAGCGTATTAGGGCAGGGTTGCCCCTGGATTGCACTGTGCGAAGGGGATGCGGTGCCACGGGCTGAGATGGCGCCGGCTCTGTGAGGGCGATAAGGTCTTTCGCCGTTGCAAAAGTCTCTGGCGTAGAAGGACGAGGCGGTGAGCCAGTCCGCACCGGACTCAACGGCCCTACACCCAGTGCCGGAGTCAACGGTGTTGACGATGCCTGCACCCTCTGGCGCTCTGAAGCCGGACGCAGCTCTACCACCTGTGCGGGGGGAGCCGGTGCCTGTTGGACGGCAGGGTCCTGGGTCTTGAGGGGTCTTTTATGTCCCGGAGACAGGGAACGGTGCCCAGGGGCTTGCGGCGGACGCGGTGCCGAGGGAGGACGGTGCCATGGGGCCTTATCCGCGTCTGCTCGCGGTGTAGTACCGGAGGTTGCCACTGGGGTGCTGCGCACCGAGGCGCTCGGTGCTGGAACCTGGCGCGCCGAAGGGAGATCTGGGCTAAGTGCCGCCTCCATAAGGAGCTGCTTAAGTCTAAAGTCCCGCTCCTTTTTGGTCCTAGGCCTGAAAGCCTTGCAGATCTTACACTTGTCCATCTGGTGAGACTCCCCTAAACACTTCAGACAAGAGTCGTGAGGGTCTCCCGTTGACATAGGCTTAGCACAGGTCGCGCACGGCTTAAAGCCAGGAGCCTTGGGCATGAGCCCGGCTGCGCGCCAGGGGGAAAAGGAGAGATAATAGCCCCCTTAACCCCCGCTAACTATTTATATCTACTCTACAAAACTATTAACAACAAACTACTAATCTAAAAGTATATAACCAACAACTATCTACAAGAATGAACAAGTAAAGCTAGGGAGAGTGGAGAACAGCTATGCCGCGCTCCACAGTTCCAAAGACCGTCATGGGCGGTAAGAAGGAACTGAGGGGGCGCTGGGTCGGCTGGGGTATATATCCAGCGCCATGAAGGCGCCACTCCAGGGGGCTCCACAGCCGACCCACCGGGTGTTGCTAGGGTAGAAAATTCTCTGACGATTGTGCACGCAGCGCGCGCGCGCACCTAATTGGAATCGATATAAGCAAGCACTCGAAGAAGAACTTACCATTTTTCCTCTATATATTCACCACTACCATATACTCACAATATCACCATCACTATTTTATTCAGAACCACAGCTATTCCCAAAAATGGTACTAATTAATAATCTGGATTATAATAATTATGTTTTTAGTGAACGTTTTTAATTCTTTTATCATGCTTTTAAAAGCTGGTCAAAGACATTTTTATTTAATAAGCTTTAAATCCTTTTTTTGTCCATCATTATAAATTAATGGATGAAAACTCAGACTATTATATTTAATGTATTTATCATCAGGATTGGGTTCTCAAAACAGATCATAATATAGTTTAATTAAGATGGCAAATATTTGCCTACAAAATCAGTTGTTTATAAAACAGACCCAAAGAACAATAAAAATCATCTCTTTTTACAGTTTTACATTGTTCTAGGTACCTGTGGTTAAAGGCAGGTGAGTGACACTAGTAAGACAGGTGAGAGTGAACCAGGTGGATGCCAGTGTTGCGCCAAATAGCAGCAGCAGAAGTATAAGTTTCAGCATGCCCCTGATAAAATCTGCAAACCTGAAATAAAAGCACAAATCTCATAAATTCAAATGTTATTTTTCAAGTTATTTAAGCATGACACTTTACAGTAAATTAATACATTCTCACTATATAATCCAGAAATTAGAAAAGACCCCTGCACCTTATTCTGAAACTGCTAGAAGGAGTTATATATAATGGTGATTTTTGTCATGGTTAAACTGAAGCCTGACTTGATTCCACAGAAGTTCAAAAAAGTCTGCCTCATCAATTCAGGATCATTGGCATACAGGAAGGATACTGATTTGCAGTTCTTAGAATGTAAATCCTCTTGGGCAGGGATCATATTATTTTTAAATAACTGAATAAACACCATGCTCTAAAACTGGAAAATAACTGTTTAACCTCTGCTTTGAAATCTCTCTTTCCACAGTCTCACAACCACAATTCAAGATTTCTTTGCTGTTTTAAAAGTATCTTCACAGCTCCAATATACAAAACCTCATAAAACACTACACTCACTCCCTACCTCTTCCTTATGCTTGACTCCTATGTATTTTTGCCAGATCACAGTTATCATAGGGATCATCTCTGCTATTATAACACATTTTTAAAATTAACTCTTTGCTGCCATTCTCTGACATCTCCTTGTGGACATCTAGCTGCTAGCTGAAGCTCAACATGGCTAAAATGGAGATCTTGATCTTCCCCATCAAGCTCTCTCCATTACCTCCTTTCTCAATCACTATGGATACCACCACCATGCCACCTGTCGCTGAAGCCCATAACTTAGGCATCATCTTCGACTTGGACCTCCCTCTATGTCCTCATATTCAGGCTATGACTAAACCTTGCTGATTCTTTCTATCTAAGATCTGTAAGACATGGCCTTTTCCATTCATCCACAGCTAAAACTCTGAACCAGGCTTTCATCTGGCTGGTGAAATTATTGTAACATCCTATTCTCTGGCCTTGATAAATGCAATCTTGCCCTTGTTCATATCCATGCAGAATGCTGCTGTAAAGATAATTGTCCTAGCCTGGTGCTTTGACCATATCACCCCTCTCTTTGCATCATTTAACTTGTTTCCTTTTCTCTATTAAATCAAACTACTTCTCTTCGTTAACCCATCCAATCATGTTTCATTCGCTATCAAGATGTTGACTCCCGCCTTTGACTGGCCCATGATGCCAGTGTTTATAGCCCACTTATTAAATTTTCAAACAAGTATTTTTGTACTTTCTCCTATGCTGCCCCCTGTAAACATCTGCAAAACTCACTCACTATCCTCCTTGACAATCTTAGTTCGCCCTGATGCCTAGAAAAAGCTTGACGACATTTAGCCTGTTGGTATGCAGAGAACACAACCTATCATGCTGGCTAGTACCGTTTCATTGTTTATTTATACTCCCCTCACGTGTGTCTGTCAGCCTGTAGTCTCATTTATTACTTTGATTGTAAGCTCTTTGGGCCAAGAACTGTCTTTTTGTTCTGTTTTTACAACACTCAGCACAATGAGGACCTGGTCCATGACTAGGGTTCCTAAACACGACAGTAATTCAAATAAAAATGAATAATAATAATAATTCAAAACAATTCAGCCAATGGGGACACTGTCTCACTTTGTATATTTACAAGGGAAACTTAAAAGATAGTTCAGATGGTGTTTTTCAGCAGCTAAACATAAGAGGAAATTTTAATTTTTTCCCCCCAAAGCAGATCTCTCTCAGAACAAAATCACATCCTTACTTACATGGCTGCTTGCCAGTCAGTGGCATTTAGACTTGAGGGTGTATTGATCAATTAGTTTAGGGTGACTTGCTTGATTATGTGCAAGTGTAGATATGTATTTATTTCATCAAGCTAGACTGAAGAGCTAGGATCCATTTTTGTGGAGAAACTCACACCTTTCTCGTTATTCTCAAATCCTCAATACTAATATCACTATGAAGTCATTGTAATAAAGAACAACATGCTGTGTATAACAAGAGAATAAGTTGGGTCTTGTAAACCCAAATGAATCAATGATGGAGGTCTCAGTAAATAAGGCAAGCAGAAACCCTATGCTCAGACACTTGCACCTGGATACAAAACTAGATAAGATCTATTAAACAGTTTGCTGGGGCACTCAATTTTTTTGCACCTTTTGTGTTTATTAAAAAAAAAAAAAACAATCCAGCTGAGCACTGAACCCACAACACAATTAGTACTGCAACTGCTCTTTTCAAAAGAGATTTTAACACTGGTGCAAACTTAGAAAAAACATTTGAGAGAGGGAGATGTTATTCAATTTGTTAGTAGTTCCCTTGCTATTACTGAAGTTATGTCTGAAGAACTTCTCCCCTCATGGCTCAGTTGTAATCCTCCTGTTGGATTGGGGTTGTGTGGTCCAGGAAGTTTGGAATGATGAAGACATCCTAACTTGTTTGCTAATTGCCTTATTTTCCCCTGCTAAAAAAAGAGATGGGTGGGTATTTTAAGGTCCAATCCTACATGGCCCACCTGATATAAAAGGTAACACTATATACAGCTTGAAAGTAATGCCACCTTTAAGTAATGTTCAGCAGTTTATCTAGCATGGGAGTTTTATGAAATATTGGATCTTAAGACCACATCTTTCCTCTTATTTTGTCCTTCCCTCTATTTCAGTTCCACACTGAACTTAGAAGTCAATAACTGGTAGAGCTAGAATCAATGCTGTATATCATCTTAAAGCTTGTAATCCCAGCTTTCAAATAGCATAGAGTATTAACTTCTAACTGCAGAAGTTTAGCTGTTCATGCTGGATTTGAAGGGGGGAAGAAGAAAGTAATCAGTTTGACCCAACTTTAAAATCACATTTATTCATTCATTTTTTTCTGTATTTTTGTCATTAAACTAACTATGTGAAACGTCTCAGAAGTGTCACAAAACATGAACTTCATATTTGTCCCATGGAGCAAAGTCCGAGGGGTTATTTTTCTGCCAACATCAGTATTCCATTTCTAAAGCTGAGCGGGGCTACATATGCTGCCTAATAAAAAAAATGGATGAAATATCAGATTGGGGGTGGGAAAAAATTGAGTCAGATATTTTCTCCACTTTACTGTACTGAGCAGTTGCAGCTGTCTTTTAATATAGAAAGATAAGCTGCTGTTGAAATTAATAGCAGTAATGGGCATCTCAGATTTTGCTGGGAGTAAAATTTGCCCCTCATTTGGTTCTAAGTTTCACAAAACTGTTGAATTAAACAAAAATGGAGAAAACATAACAAATACGGTCATACTCAGTCCTTTAAGGGCCTGTATTTCACCTCTGGTGAACTCAGTATGACTAGTAAAAATGCTTGCAAGACCTGTAAACTTTTCACAGCACTGGTCTCAGTCCAATGATCAGAAAGAAAATTTTTGTTCCCCAGTCCCAGCAGCTCTGTCACTTACAACCATGCAGCAATACACCAACACCACCCTGCACCCACAACTTCATATACTACCATCATCTATTATCCCAAACCAGCACTAATGGTGGATGTGTGCATGTACTAAAGAAGAGGTAAGCCAGGATAGTAGGTGAGTATCTGAATATCACTGTGCCCTGTGCTTGTGGCAAAATCTTTCATGACCAAGCAAATCCCCCTGTGCTGGATCCTGCAGTTAAGGCCTAAATGTATGTTGCTGAGAAAAGTCTGTTGCTAGGGAAATTATCACCAAGTCACAACATTTCAGCATTTTGACATCACTGCAGGATAAAAGCAGAAGGAAATGCTGGGCTGTGAAGGACAAAAATCCAGAAATATCTGAGATCATTAGCAAACGTGACAAGAAAAATTCTGGGGAAATGGAGATAGATTTATGTTTCAGCGCGATAATAAAACATGAATGTCACTCTTTAAAGTTGCTTTGCTTCAGACCAGTCTCATTCTACCTCTGCCAGCAAAGGGTTCAACACCTGCCAATTGCCCAAAATATCCCAGACTTTTCCATCATTAAAATGCATCACACAAATTAACCAAACATGTCTAGTTCAGGATTGTGGGGGAGTAGAGAGAAGTAGGATTTATTTATATACCTTGTGGAGAAAAACTCCTCATACCACCAAAAGCAAAATAAAGAGATTTGGATCCTGATTTTCAATATGGGCCTTCCTTTTGAAGGGGCACAATTTAATACCCACAGTGAAATGCAGGCACAAACGCTACCATTGCAGGCAGCAGGTGGTTAAGATATCTACATGGTTCCATTTGCGTCATCAAAAACTGAAGCCAAATTTGAAAAATCAGGCCCTTTGTATGCAGTTAAAGGATTAAATCATGTTAATGAAAGGGTAAAATTATATCTAAACTTTATGGTTTGAGGAGAATAAAGTAAAGCAACACTATCATTCTTAAATTGTAACATTTTTAGTTTTACAAATTAGCAGCTGGTAGAACAACCCCCTCCCCCTCAAAAAACTAAAAACAAAAACAAAAACCCCACCTTACCACAGGCTGTTAAGAGAGATAGCTGCTTGCCTGGTAAGTCACAGTCCTGACACTGAAATACATCAGCCTGTCATACTTGACAAGAATCATTACCTAATTTTCCTAATTATAACTTTCAGCAGATTACAGTCAAAGTCATCACTGGTTCGATCCTACACAGATACCTGCTGAATAGGCCTAAGAGGAGGGAATCATCTATCAAAAGTGACAAATCACCCTTGCCCACTTTGTGTGTGTGTGCAAACGCTACTGTTTGAACTATATATCGCCTGAATCGCAGAGACATATTTGGAAACAGACTATTAGCATTCTTTTAATTTACTCAAAAGCAAAGTTTTGAACTCTACAAAATACTGACCTTGCTATAAAGTTTGCAGTCTATTTTGCAGCAGTTATAGAGGCATTACGCATTTTCTGAAACTAAAACTAGGCTATATATTAAATAAATTAATTTACCATAAAGGCTGAGATTTGCATTATGGGTCTGAATCAGCAAGTTCTTGCTAGAGAAGCTTAAGGCTACAAAGGGTGCCCCTCTAGTGGGTTCAAGGGCCTCAAAGGCTAGCCCATATGAGAGAGAATTCCGCATGAGTATTCACACTAGTTTCTCCATCATACTGCTTTTGCTGCATGGACAGGACATATATTAATAGGTAATTATTTACCAAACACTACTTTTATAAATGCCAGGAGGGCTTTAAACTTTTCCCTATGGAGAAAAATGTCATAACCAAATCTAGCAATAGCTAACAAACAATGGGTCCTCTGCAGGGATCCTATTGGAGTATGACCCTTGATTCGTATAATTTAGCTCTTTGGCTAGTTAGCATTTCGAGTACTGTGGTGGGTGAGCTCAAATGTCTTTTTCCCTTTTCCATGTCTGTGGGGGAGCTTTCCTCTTCCTCCTTTCTAGCTGTTAAGTGGAATAAGAGGTGGCAAGAGGAGAAACCCAATAAGAACAGCCATACTGGGTCAGACCAAAGGTCCATCTAGCCCAGCATCCTGTCTTCCGACAGTGGCCAACAGCAGGTGCCCCAGAGGGAATGAACAAAACAGGTATTCATCAAGTGATCCATCCCGTCGCCCATTCCCAGTTTCTGGCAAACAGAGGCTAGGAACAACATTCCTGACTATCCTGGCTAATAGCAATTGGTGGACCTATCCTGCACAAGCTTATCTAGTTCTTGATTGAACCTACAGTTTGTTATTTATTAGTTATACACGTTGTTGTTGTACAGTACAAGACGACGACTGTCTCTGCCCCCAAAAGAGATTACAGTTTTGGGTCCCAATCCTGCAATGACGTCTGTGCAGACAGACTCCTGCACCCGTGCAGCATTCATTGCAGAATCAGGAACTCGGTAATGGATGGAAAGAAGACAGAATTGTACTGGGAAATCCAGAGATGAGTGTAATGTAGTGGTTTTCTATTTTTTATTAACTTAAGTTTCAAGAGCCGCAAGGAAGGTGATGGTTTTTGCTTTTTTGTTTTTTTTTTGTTTTTTTTTAAACAAAGCTTGGATGGAAAGAGTCTGGTAGCTTGGTTTGGGAAGGGCATTCCTATTCTCACTTTTTCACTCATAAATGCACATCTTCTCAGATGGTTGATGGGGAGGGTCACTCTACACCCATGGTGGTCAGGAGGAGAGATGCTAGGAACACTCTGTGTCCACGTATGTGGGAAGTGTGTTGTATTCTCAGCATCAAACACACAGTGGATCAGATTGCTAGACAGGCATTGGCAGGAAACAGACACTGATGTTCTTTGATGCTTTTCAGAGGCGCTAAACTGGTTCTTCCCAAGATCAGGCAACCTCCTTCTCACAAGGCTACCCTGAAAGGGAGCGGATGGGAAGCACTCTCAGACATAACAATATGACTTCTTAAACTTGATGAGTGAGCAAATGGCATTTTTAACCCATGTAGTCCAGTAACATGAAATATACAAATTACAAAAAGAAACAATACATCATCTTAGACAGTCATATTTGCCATCTCAAATATTTCACTAATGATTAGAAATAAATTCAGTTTATAGTCTTAAAAACCTAAGTGATCATTACAGGTGAAGAAAAATGAAGAACTGAAGGAGAGATCATTATTCCTACCTTGCCATTGCTATGCCAACAACACAGCCTCCAACTATGGACCAAAATCCAATCCAGCCTGCATCCACCTGATGGGAAACAGCATGGGGAAATGAAAGTGTTAAGGCTGAGAAAACAAGATGCTACACCTCTACCCCGATATAACGCGACCCGATATAACACGAATTCTGATATAACGCAGTAAAGCAGCGCTCCTCGGGGACGGGGCTGCACGCTCTGGCGGATCAAATCAAGTTCGATACAACACGGTTTCACCTATAACTCAGTAAGATTTTTTGGCTCCTGAGGACAGCGTTATATTGGGGTAGAAGTGTACTTTGAAAAAAGGAGGTGGGGGGAAGAGTGAAGGGGGGGGTTACTGACAAATCCTAGCAAAAAAACTGATGGACTTTTCTAAGAAATTCAAAGGGAATATAATTTAGTTGAAAGGATATGGTCAAATAGTCTATGTCCCGAATGTGACCTCTCTTTATATTGGAATCTGCTGGGGACTGTCATCTGGATTTCTATGATACCCTATTAGAGGCTTAAAAATAAAATCTCTCTCTCTACTGATTTTGTCCTTTCAATTTGGCAAACATTGATTTTCTTTTCCTTCACTATTTGTGAAGGTACAGCAGCCAACACTACTCCCTTTTATTTATTTGCCTCTTTATTAACATCAATAGGTGCGTACCGCTCTGAAAATATGAACTGCCACTGTAGAATCAGCAGGGGGAGCCACAATAACTTTTGGTATGTCAATGCTAAAAGTTTGTTTTGTTTTATATTTCAGTAGTGAAGTGGTGCGTATATTATTGATAGTTCCAGAAAACAGTGAGAAAAACTAAGGTAGGGAATATGTACATCAGCTCAAACACCATTACAAATCTAACAAAATACCTATGAAATACAGCAGCTGCTGCATGTAAATACTTACTTGGCTGACGTGAACTGGTGTTAATATCAAGTCCAGAACACCAGACCAGCCAGAGAAAACACCCAACGGTATAGCATAGGCTAACGCAATCATCAAAAAACGGAAATTGCTGTGAAGACAACATATATGCAGTTAGCTGCTGTTTGTATTAGAAATGGCTCAGATTAACTTCAAGAGTAAATTGTACCCTAGAATCTATATTCCGCCCATTAAGAAGAAAAGTAGACATCTAAAGAGTGAGTCAGAAAAATCAAGTATAGTATTTGGCTATTTCACTGAAATTCCAAGGGCTGAGAAGTTACTGCCTGGCACCATGTTATTAAAGAAAAAGCATTTACTATGTGCGTATCAATGGCACCTTCTTGATTTTTGGAACATGCTAGGCTCTCAGACTTTCTTTGTCTTCACAAGAAATTCAGTTTCTTATGCTATTTTATTACATTGACAGTCTATGCAGTGTTAACATATTAAAAACCAAAAAGCATAAATTCAGTGTGACAAAAGCATATTTCATATATAAATTCAGAGATTCATATTCTTCAAGGTACTCTTGCTGTTTACTTTCTTTGAGAAAAGGAAATTTACTGCATTCTCTCCTTGCCCTACCAGCTTGTCACTTGCATTACACATCACAAATTTATTTTCTTAAAACTTATTTTCTACTTAAACAAAAACATAAAAATATTATAATCCAACTCTTTGGAATACTTATGCAAAACATAAACAACAATTTACAATTATATCAGAACTTTTATGCAAGGATCTCAAAGCACTCCGGCAAACAAACCTCCCTGTGAACTAGATTAAGTATTTTTCCATGTTTCCACAATAAAAGAGCCCAAGCTAAACTCATAAAATATGCACATGTAAAAGAAAACTGTGCACATAGATAATTTTGAAGCAGAAACTGGGTGTGTGTATAATTATCCATTTTTGCACATGTAAATACATATTTTAAACTAATTGTCTTATTTTGCTTCCGCACATGTATTATGTTGGCACAATTTAGGTACTTTTATTTGAAAATATGCCTTCAGTAATTTCCCCCCAAGATGACAGTGAGTTCGCAGCAGAAAGAGGAACAGAACCCAAGAATTCTAGCTCAGCAGTAGAACACCTTTCCTCCAACGAATGTATTTGGAATACAGTCCTGTTATTTGAAATCCCCACTTGTTTAAATGTTGCTGTTCCCATTTTCTGTAGAAGCATCATAGAAAAGTACAGTGAAAAAGTCAATATTGTAAGCAATAAACTTTTCAGAAATTCCTCATATGTTCCTCATATTCAATAAGGACTAATGCAAAGTACTCCAGTTAGGAAGGAACAATCAGTTGCACATATACAAAATGGGAAATGATTGCCTAAGAAGGAGTACTGTGGAAAGGGATCTGGGGGTCATAGCGGATCACAAGCTAAATATGGGTCAACAGTGTAACACTGTTGCAAAAAAACATCATTCTGGGATGTATTAGCAGGAGTGTTGTAAGCAAGGCAAGAGAAGTAATTCTTCCACACTACTCCGCGCTGATTAGGTCTCAACTGGAGTATTACGTCCAGTTCTGGGTGCCACATTTCATGAAAGATGGGGACAAATCGGAAAAAGTCCAGAGAAGAGCAACAAAAATGATTAGAGGTCTAGAAAACATGACCTATGAGGGAAGATTGAAAGAATTGGGTTTGTTTTGTCTGGAGAAAAGACGACTGAGAGGGGACATGATAACAGTTTTCAAATACATAAAAGGTTGTTACAAAGAGAAAGGAGAAGAATTGTTCTCCTTAACCTCTGAAGATAGGACAAGAAGCAATGGGCTTAAATTGCAGCAAGGGCGGTTTAGCTTGAAAAACTTCTTGTCAGGGTGGTTAAGCACTGGAATAAATTGCCTAGGGAGGTTGTGGAATCTCCATCATTGGAGATTTTTAAGAGCAGGTTAGACAAACACCTGTCAGGGATGGTCTAGATAATATTTAGTCCTGCCGTGAGTGCAGGGGACTGGACTAGATGGCCTCTTAAGGTCTCTTCCAGTCCTACGATTCTAACACAGTGTTTGTGACCCATTCACATTGGGAGTGTTGGGGAGACAAATGGAGTTATAGTTAACAAGGTACTCTAAACCAGCCAGTGGAAGAGTGTAACTGTAAGAAGCACTCATGGTAGTCTTGAAAGAGATTGGGTATTTATCTGGATACAAGCCAATGCCATTTGAATTCTGAATTCAACTTTCAAGGAAGATAACAGAAAGAAGAATGCTGAAATTTCAGGCAAGAATGAGAACCAACAATGTGCAAACTTAGAACCCAGAATCACTGCCTCAGGGAGACAAAATTACTGTCAACATTATGGGTGAAACAGGGCTCCAGTTCAAATACACTATACTCTGAATACGTTTACACATATTATTCAGCTAATAGTACTTAATGCCTTTTTCTTTCTTTGGGGAAGAGGGAGAAGGGAACAGTAGCAAGAGTGGAAAACATCAGCAATTTAAACCATAAAAAGCGGTGGAGAGAGAGAGAGAGACAAATACACACACAAGACTAAGAATCTCTTCTAAAGAAATCAGGATTTTTTTCAGTTAAAAAGATTCACCTTCACTGTTCATTGAAGGTGAAACAATCAAAAGGTTTGTCATCATCTGCACCCTACAAAGTTAAACAGGAGTTGACACGACGAGTCCTAAAACAATCACCTAAAGCAACAGCATTACTGTAACTGACAGCATGCACAAAACCTCTACTGAGAGCAGCTTGCTCTCCATCTAAAGTATTCCAGTTTTGGAATAAAGAGGAAGATAGAAAATGGTGCCTTTACATTCAGCAACCCTAGTATTTCTAAGATTTGGACAGTGTTTATTTTATCGCTTACTTTTAGGACTCTGTCCAAGGTAGTTACCCAAAGGATGTTCATGTAACCACAAAAAGGCCTCCCTCAAAGCAGGTTCCATAGGACTGAAATTGATCAGCACCAGTTCCCTAGACATGAAGGGGCAATTTGCTAGTTCACACAACTATTGAAGCTGAGGAAAAGATCTTAGAACATTCTCTGAAATGTTCAGAATTTCAGAGGTCACATTTGTTTTATTCCATAAGAAGATCTAAAGAACATAGCCAACATTTACCTGGAGCCCTTTTTCTTTCACACAGCCTATTCTCGAGCAACGCAACTACATTACATAAACATGGCCTTCTCCCAATACCACTTGTCAATTTTCTTTTAATAAAACAGTGCAAAGAAAGCCTAAACACAGGAGTAAGGTTATTTCATGTTCTCACTACAATTTTAAAGATGCATTTACAGTGTTTTCTACCATCATTTGTCCGCCATCTACTAGGCCCACTTTCTCCTCCTTGACTCTGGTCTACCTTGTGCATTCTTGGAGTCTAAGAGGGCAGATTGCCTTTTGTACTCAGTGCTATTTTCCAAAATTATTTAACATTTCACATTTGGAAGGTATGTCAATGCTTGCAGAATAAAACACAATGGAAAATGTTCTACCTGTTTGGGCACTTTCTAAAGAAGGGACTGAACTTGTTCCAAAATACTGTCTGTCAAATAGTCACAAATTCTGGGTACATGATTGCATATCTAGTCTTCCTTCTAGACTGAAAAGAGACACTAACAGGGGAGTTTAATTTGTAACCTACCTTGCTGGTGGTCTCATCTGGATCGTCTTGCCTTTTGGCTATGAATCAGCTCCTTGGCTGTGGTATGGCTATTTTGCCAATGGATTCTGGCCATAAGCTGCTGTATCCAGCCCATGAGAATCACATCTATGTAAGGGGCTCCTCTGGTGACAGTCACCTATGCCACCCCCTGTACCAGCATTAGAGACTTGAGGAGAGAAAAGGGTGCATAGCTGGGGCAATCTTATGTTATGCCAATCTTAAGCTGTCATTTTGTCTCCATGGACCTATTAATAGACAATATGAGTTGCAGCAGCCTTTGGGCTACTTTAACATACACCTGGGGGCTGGCTCTGTTTTCAGCAGCCCCAGCATTAGGGGGTAATGCAAAGGTGAATATAGCCAAGAATCTGGCCATGTGTATTTATCTTTGCAATTACTCCATCCAAAAATTGTACAAAAAAGCAAGCGCATTGCTGCCTGTCACACTATCAACCACTGCACCCACATTATTTCCCATCATAATATATACATGCCTATGACATGGGAAAGTTAGCATCAACCTTTTTTTATTAAAACATTCTCCTGGAATATGGATCAGCTTTAAAAAGAAAAGAAAAGAAAAGAAAACTATTGCACACTACTAGACTCCATAAGGCAAGACTGTTCAGACGGGAGCCCTGTCAAAGTCAATCAGCTTCCTGGCAATAACCTTGACAATGTCTATTTAGCACCAACCTTATTCTGTGGCCTCCTTTCTGGATGTAGATGTCATGTGAAGCTATGACTTCTAGTACATAAAGGAGCAATAGATACACAGAGTCCTTAGTTTTATGAGCTTTAGAATAGTTTACATAGGTTCTTCAAAATATTAAATGTATATAATTGGCGAATACTGTCAAGCTGCTTTAAAACTAAACCTGTTATTGTTAATTTGAAACACAAATATTTTAAACTATTTGCAGGTACTGGGATTTTTTTTTTTTCCTACTGAAGCACTAGGACATGCTGTTTGTCCTGTTTCAGTGTAAAAAAAACATTGCTAAACTAAGGAGCTAAGAAAGGGTATTTTTCCCAGTCTTGACTAGGGTATTGCAACAAGATTGGTGGCCCATTGAGTTGAGTTGAGCCCCATATGTGAATATTCAGTTGCCTACGAGCTGATGTTGTGAGACTGGGATCTGGTGATTGCTTGAAGATCACCTTGTCTCCATAAGAGTCAGCAAGAAACTCCGTTATTAGCGAGAGCTGAAGGGAGTAGGTAGGCTCCTGGAGGAATCCTCATGTCAGGGGAAAGAACCCAGATCATATGTGACTCCCAGGTAGCTGGCCTGTGGAGTGTAATCCTGCAGGGAGCAGACTACAAAGTAGAAAGGAGCAGAGAGGCTCACCTTGATTCCAAGAAGGTGGGCTGCCAGGAGTACACAGGTTCCTGAAGAAGACACCACATCAGAGGTAAAGGACATGACTGAGGTGTTGAACTTATGTTAAACAGTTTTATTTTGAAGAAATAAATTGAAAAAAATATTTGAAGAAATAAAACTGAAGCCCTGAACAAAAAGATACAAACTCATGGCTGAAGTGTTTTTTGGTGTATGGACTTGTGAGTTAGCCCACAGGCTCAACATGTATCAAATACAGATATGCATATCAGCAACATATGAAAGTAATCTCAAAATAGGGACACTAACTCTGTAATCCAGGGAGTCAGGATTCTCCAGGGTTCATCAACTGAGTATCCCTAATTTACACAGCTCTGTCAGAAGAAAGAGTCCCTGTCTCAAAGACTACAAAATGTAGATTAGACAGACAACATGGTTTGATGTCTAACACAACCGATGATGGATCTCTCTCACAGCACAGCAGATTCCGTTCTTTTATAAATCCTTCCTCTTTGATGGATTATTGCTGAACGGCTCCCCAAGAGAAGTGTGTTTTGAATGATGAGATGGCAATTGTTTGGTGTACAAAGGAAGAGAGAGCATGCCTTGTGGAAGGGACAGCATGGAAGAATGCATAAGGGGAGGATGATACAACATTTACTTAATAGCAATAGACAATCCTGACTCTTGACAGCAATGTGTTAAAACACAAATAAGTTCACTATTTAACTGCAAGATATATTTATTAAGAAAGGTTTAGGTGAGTTGTTAATTCAGAGTTTTGCAGTTCACTAGCTGACACTATAAGTATTCCAGATCCAGTGTTTACTGTACTGTGTACAACCAATTAGTTACAAGGCTCCCAAACGGAATACGGTCAACAGAAATTTTATATTTCACCTGCAGAATCAGTTGTTGTTTGGGTTTTTATTTGACAGTAACGTTTTTACAACTCATCCCTCAGGCAAGATCTCTCCCTATAGCAGTTTAGGCTCATAATGCAGCATTAATAAGTGTGCTCAGTGCCCTCAAGGGAATTGCTATTTTTTAATACCTCAAGTAGGTCATGTTACAGATTAACTGACCAATTCTGTTCTCACCTTCTCCTCCCTCACTGCCAACCTTCTCCAGAAAGGACACACTTTGGTGATTATCTTGCCTTACACCTTCTGGTAACAGAGTATGTCTACACTGAAATTAACCTGCAGCTGGCCTGTGTCAGCTGACTCGGGCTGGTGGGGCTCAGACTGTTTAATTGCAGTGTAGACATTTGGGCTCCGGCTGGAGCCCAGACTTTAAGACCCTGTGAGGTGGAAGGGTTCCAGAACCCAGACTCCAGCCATGGGTGTCTAACTGAAGTTTGGACATAGCCTTAGCCAGGTTCCAAATAGCAGAAATTGAGCATTTCTGATTGGAAATGATTTCCCTAAGAACAAGAAGAAGAGAGGAATAATTTTTGCAGGCTTTAAATGCAAGTAAAGAAGGCACAGAGTTATGACAAGTATTTTATTGCTCTCTAATAATTGCTTAGTTAAAAAAGCTTCACAGATATTCCATCCTAAATGGTCCCTTTTACACAATGATTCTATTCCTGCTACTGACAGCATGGTGGTAGACTGCTGCACATGAGCAGAGTTCCACTGAAGTCAACTGGACTGTGCATGGGCATAACAGTTCACCTTTGCGCTATCAGTTACGGGATCCAGGCCTTTAATATTACTTATTATTTGTATTACAGCAGTGCCGAGAGGACCCACCTAATATCAGGATGCCATTGTGTTAGGTGCTATATGAGCACATAGAAAGAAATAGTCCCTGCCCTGAAGAGCTTTCAGTTTAAATACACAAGACCGACCACAGGTGGGAGAAAGGAAGCAGCATTAGGACATTTTCTTCATAACAAAGTTAAAAACACTGAAAATGTTTAATCTGAGACCTTGTCCAGCAATATGATTTATTTTCCATTCCCCCATTTTGCATTTTAACACCATATGCAATTAACTGGACTCAATAGGACAAATTCTGCTTTAGATGCATTTGCGTACTTCTTTCATCATAGCAAGGGTTGTGGGGCTCACATTTGAATGGGGAACTGGACCCCAAGTTATTCCAACATAATGAGCAATGTTGGCAGCTTAAGAGCACTGAAAATGAAGAAAACAATTTAATGCTCAGTTATTCACAATGTTAAATTACCTCAACACTTTACAGAGCACATCCCTTTAATTGTCTTGTATTCATTGTAACAAAAATATTTAGAGGCTGTGATGTTGATGCTAAATGACTCTGACATGTGGTTTGCAATATTTTTGAAAATAGTTAATAATTAATGACTCCACTTTTTAACATCTAGTGTTCTTTCATGTCTATGTATTAATATTTAATTTGATTACAAGGCACTACAAATTAACTTGTTTGTTCTTCAGCGAAAAGATTAAAGCACATGTTCTGTTGTTTTGCTTTTTAAATGTAGGTTTAAAAAAAGCTGAATTGGCTTTGAACTGTAAACCTAAGCTGTCCCCAGGAGAACCTACCTTAATAGCCGACAAAAACTTCTCCTATAGCTGAGCCGCTGACTAGCTGCAGCCACACTGGGAGGAAATGGAGGGCGTGATGGGAAGTAGGCTAGTGCTGCAGAAAATATCAGGGAGACCATTCCAAATTCTAAGAGACAATTAAGAAAAACCAGTTTAACGTTGTGATGGATTTTAACAGTGAGAGCTTATTTTAATACAATAAAGTTATCTAGCCTATTTCATACAAAAATTGTATGCCAAATGCTTTATAAACTTCAATAATAGAACTATAGATCTAAAACAATAGGAAGAGGAATTAAGGGAATATATTTTTAAGCAAGATTAGGAGTCAAGTAGGAAGATAGATATAGGCAGGTCATTGGCAATGGCAGGAGCTGCTGAGGTAAAGGCTTTTGCATCAACAGTTATAACACTACTCGAAGAGACAGAAAGGAGGCCAGTGCAGAGACGGACAAGGTCTGTGAGGCCGGTTAGAGCAGGTCTGCTTGTGGTTTTAAACACAAGGAGGATATCATCAAACTGGACCCAACTGGATAATTCTGAGGGCGTGAGGGCAGTGATGAGGTTACTTTTCATTGTGTGAGAAGACAGGTAGCAGTACATGCTAGAGTTTGGACAGCTGGGACTTGGGGAAGCCCTAGAGCAATGAATTTCAATAGTCACAGCACAGAGTGAAGAAGACATGGAAAAAGAATTCAACAAGAGACAGCACACACAGAGTGTGTTACTGTGGTAACAGACAGATTTACAACGTAAGAAGGAAAGTACAGTCAGCCATGCCCCAAGGAGAGAATGGACACAAATGGGAGAGAAATGAAGAAACAGAGTTGTTTGCAGATGCTGCTTTTGCTCAACAGCAGTGGGTCTGTCTGTCAGAAATTTCAGTGTGGCCATTTGGGCCTGAACCTGCATGAGACACTCAGCAAGTCTCATGATTAGACTTTTTGAGAAAAAGCCACAAATGTTAATCAACCTCCAGCCCATCTAACATTTATAGGCATTTACAATTTACACAGCATTCTCCTTATTCACAGGCTTAACCCTAATATGCTAGTTTTCCTAAACTCTTAAAAACAGGATTCTTTACTACTGTATAGGCAATCCCTATAGCTATGGATTATGTCCTCTGAGGAGCACCTGGGATCTTATTACAAAGAAGTGATTCACCAGTACTACCTGGAAATACTATCTAGAAATCCAGTAGTGCTGGGTACTAGATTGCTTTAGCTTCCTCCTCTCTAAATACTTTTTTTTTTTTTTTTTTTTAAATAAAGTCAATACAGAGAGAGAAGGCACTTTGCCAACTGCTCTGCCAAATGAGGGGAAAATAATTCATGAAAGTGAAAAGTAAATGATACACAGAATCTGAACGGACCAGGTGAGGGGAAAAAAAAAACAGAATAACTGTTTCAGTATGGAAAAAAACTATAAACACATAGGATTTCTTTTGAGGGTGAATTCTTGTAGATTTGACCATTTTGTTCTCCAGCATCAAATACTAAATGATTCACTTTGGACGAAGCCGTGTTTCCTTTTCCTACTGCTGTCTCATCATAAAAGGATTGTCTTTGAGGGTGAAGGACACGTTAGCTACCCCCACTGTACACTATAACACCAGTGCCTCTAGGCAAATACAGTAAGTTCTATGCTGCTGTACATTACTGCCTTCAAGGAAATAAATGGTAAATAAGGAATTGGCTGTATTGTAACTGAATAAACCCAGACTTAAAAAGAAGAGAAGAACTTTCTGTGATACTGGGGTGAAGCCTAGAAAAGGAAGCAAGGTATGACAATAACAAATTTTTTTTAAAGTGCCTTTTATTCCACTTTCAAAACAAGATTTCAGAATTACATGTGGACACATCCAAAAGATCATCTGGTTAGAGACAAATCTGGAGATTGGCTAATGTACACTACTATTTAGCTATTATATAGTTTAACTATAAATCAGAAGGTTTAACTCTTTTTAAAATGTAAACCATGTTGATTTAATATTTTTAAGAGCAGGTATTTTACAAGTGCCTATTCTCATTTAGGGGAACTGCTGAGATTTACCTGACAGTCCTTTTCATCAGAGCCAACTTCTCTAGGATGCTCTAGTAATGCTTAGGTCATTTTTTAAATTATTTGAATAACCTGGTGGCCAAAAACCAAGGGGTCACTGCTACCAGGTAATAAAGGACCCTCATATCAGTTTAGTCCTGTGTGCCCTACACTTGCAGCTCTATCTGAGGTTTAGGAGCCCAGAACGGAATCAGTTTCTCACATGTCACAAAGCTGATGCACTGCTGTCCCCACCAGGACTACCAAGAATAATAGGTTTGCCTTTGTCACTACCATCATTCATTATACCATACTCTAGATCAGGGGTGGGCAAACTACGGCCCGCAGGCCACATCCGGCCTGTCAGACCATTTAATCTGGCCCTCAGCTCCCACCAGGCAGCGGGGCCAGGGGTTTGCCCCGCTCCGTGTGGCTTCCAGGAAGCAGCCGGCATGACCCCACTCCTGCTCCTACGTAGTATACGGAGCCGTGGCCAGGTGGCTCTGCGCGTTGCCCTGTCTGCAGGCACCGCCCCCGCAGCTCCCGTTGGCCGTGGTTCCCGGCCAATGGGAGATGCAGGAGTGGGAGCTGCAGGAGTTGCGCCTGAGGATAGGGCAGCGCGTAGAGCCACCTGGCCGCACCTCGGAGCCAGAGAGGAGACATGCTTCCGGGAGCTGCTTGCGGTAAGCACCGCCCAGAGCCTGGACCCCTGAGCCCCCCCCATGCCCCAACCCCCTGCCATAGCCCTGATCCCCCTCCCACCCTCCTAACCCCTCGATCCCAGCCCAGAGCCTCCTCTTGTACCCCAAGCCCCTCATCCCCAGCCAGAGCCCTTGCCCCCCCCCCCCGCACCGTGCCCCAACAGCCTGCCCCATCCCTGATGTCTGAACACATTGGTCACAGCCTGGAGCACCCTCCTGTACCCCAAACCCCTCATCCCCGGCCCCACCCCAGAGCCCGCACCCCCAGCTGGAGCCCTCACACCCTTCCCACATACCCCAACCCCCGCCCCAGTCCTGATCCCCCTCCTGCCCTCCGAACCCCTCGGTCCCAGCCTGGAACCCCCTCCCACATCACTACCCCCAAATTTCGTGTTCATTCATGGCCCGCCATACAATTTCCATACCCTGATGTAGCCCTCAGGCCAAAAAGTTTGCCCACCCCTGCTCTAGATCAACGTTTCTAAAATGCGGCTACCGTGGCCACATGCAGGCACTAAGGGCTTTTCGTGCGGCCACGACAGCTTCCTGGGCAGTGATGGGGGAGGGAGGAAGGGGAAGCATCGGCCTCTTCCTCTTCCTCCTTGTTGTTCCTGGATGCACCATCCTGAACCGCCTCTGGAGAGAGGTGGGTCACAACTCTGCAGGAGCAAGTTGAGTTCTTGACCCACGCTGTGGGGATGGGGTTTGGGCGGCAGGCTCAGCAGCGGGACTTCAGGAACCTGGTCGTGCAGCCCCAGGCTCTGACTGTGGGACAGGGGGTACTGACCATCCCCCCAGGCTCTAGCTGGCTCCCGGCTCCAATCCCGGGCTCTGCAGCAGTGGCAGGCATTGGCTGCAGGGGCCAACCTCCAGCCTCAGCCGCCTGGCAGCAGGCTCCAACCATGGGGCTTTGGGTGCCAACCCATGGCCCTGGCCGTGGAGCAGCAGGGGCTGGCCCCTGGCTCTGGCTGCGGAGCTTCAGTCAGCCTCCAGCCCCAGTTCTGGCCATGCGGTGGCTCTAGCCCCTGGTGCTGATCCCCTGCCTCAGCTGCACGGCAGCAAGTGCCGACCACAGCTCCGGTCGTGTGGCCCCAGTCCTTGATCCCCTACCCAGATGAGCGGCAGAAGGCGCCGACCCACAGCTCTGTTCCTGGTCTCCGGCCACGCGGTGAAGGGAGCTGGCCCTGGGTGCCAACCCCTGACCCTGGCCATGCAGCAGGAAGCACTGGCTCCAGCCACACAGTGGTGGGCACTGACTCCTGGCTCCAGCCATGCACCCCTGGGCTCCGGCACCCAGCTCGGGGCTCTGGCTGTGCAGTGGCAGGCACTGGCCCCAGACGCTGACCCATAGCTCTGGCTGCGCGGCAGCGGGCTCCGATCCCTGGCTCTGGCTACGCAGTTCCTGTCCCCAGCTCTAGTTTCTGGCTGAGCGCACTGAGTCCCGGCCCTGGCCGCATGGCAGCAGATACCAGATCCTGGCTCTGATCACGCGACAGTGGGGCTCATCACCCACCCCCATTGGCCCTGGCCCCTGCTGCTTTCCAGGCCTCACATCCATCCCCCCCATTGCCCCGCCCCTGCTGCCTCCGCCTCCCCCCTCCTCCCATCTAGGACTTAATGGGTCCTGAGGCTTGCTGAGAAAAGTGATATTAACGAACATGCAAGTATCGCCTTTTCACAGCAGATTTACTAGCTATCTGTGAAAAGTGATACTTGTATGTTTGTTAATATCACTTATCATGGCCTCCCAGGTAGCTGCTAAGGCCTGGTCTACACTGGGGGGGGTGTGTGTCGATGTAAGATACGCAACTTTAGCTATGGGAATACCGTTGCTGAAGTCGACATATCTTATTCCGACTTACCTCCCGTCCTCACGGCGCGGGATCAATGGACGCGGCTCCCCCGTTGACTCCGCTACCGCCGCTCGCTCCGGTGGAGTTCCGGAGTCAACGGGGAGTGTGTTCGGGGATCAATATATCACGTCTTAACGAGACACGATATATCGATCTCTAATAAATCAATCGCTACCCGCCGATACGGCGGATAGTCTGGATGTACCCTAAGTGTGCTGTGATATTAACAAATATCACTTTTCATAGCAAGCCCCAGGACCCATTAAGCCCTGGACTGGGGGTGGGGGGCGCAAAGGGGAGGGCAGCATTATTTTTGTTATTGAGTCTGCCAAAAAAAACCTACAAATACACCTCTACCCCGATATAACGCTGTCCTTGGGAGCCAAAAAATCTTACCACATTATAGGTGAAACCACGTTATATCGAACTAGCTTTAATCTGCCGGCGCATGCAGCCCCGCCCTCCCCCAGAACGCTGCTTTGCTGCGTTATATCCGAATTTGTGTTATATCGGGTTAGAGGTGTATAAATTACAATGATTTGGATGTGAATCTGTGCTTATTTAATTGTTTTTTTCCTAAAGTTAATTAAGTATTTTAGGAAAAAAGTGTCAGTGAGGCCACCAGTGAGAGTTGGTGCTGGACTCTGAGGCAACCAAAAATGTTGTTGTGAGAACCACTGCTCTAGATAAAGCAAGCCTAGGCCAAGTTTACCAGCTTATTATTAGATTTTAACAATAAGAGCAAGACACGGGAAAAGGTCAGATGTAAGGGATGTACTGTAAGTGCCAAGGAAATTGCAGTCAGAGACAAGAGCTCCTTAACAGTAACTGACTGCCTTCCTCCTGACAATTCTTTCAGCAACACTGGATGGATCCACCAAAGCACTTGAAACAAGAAGGGAGAACAAGAACCATCAACAAACTAATTGGCAGGAAATGCTACACTGAGCATGGAGCTGTATGTCTTTTGCTGAAGAGTGAATCTCTAATGCCTCATGAAAACAATCTGAGCACCATGCCACAATGAGCTGTACACAGGGGATCCCCTGTATATATTGGGGTTGTTCTTGAAAAGGGTGATGGATACCAAAACAATGTATACCGGAGAATTTTTCCCCATAAGAAATAATGGAATGGGGGCGGGGGGAATGCATTCACAACTTCACCAACTTGCCTATGACAATGCTTTATTCGCCTAAACGGTGTACCTTTTTACGACAGCTTATACAGTACATATTTTACATATAAAACGTTGAATAAAATAATGCAGAACCCTACTAACACCAAACACATAGAACATTTTAATATAGTAAATACAGTACAGTAATACAGTATATAATAGTGTCAATTACGCTAAATTTAGGTAGGGATGGTGGCTGGGTTTTCTTGGACTGGCTTTTTGGTTGCAGAAATCTTAAAAAGGATTTTATCAATGTCTGCTCTCCTGAATGAATCTTTGAACAAAAGATCTTCCTGTAGGAAGCCACTGCATCACTGAGAGCCCTGGAGACTTTGGCAGACTGTTCACAAAAAGGATAACAGCTCTGTATGATTTCCGTCATCTCATCCAGCAATCCAAAGAAACGGGAGAGATTCTTTGTCGTCAGACTCCTGGCTTCCTTCCCTACGTCATCGTCATCATTGTCCTTGGTTTCTTCGGATATCCATTGTTGGTCCAGCTCAATCAGTTCCTCATTTGTCAGTTGCTCAGTGTGAGACTCCAACAACTCTTGTACATCATCCTCTTCCACCTCCTCGAAGCCGACATCCTTCACCAACTTGACAATTTCTTGCTCAAGAGCAGGAACAGCATCAAATCTTCCCACGATGCATCAATGTTTTCCACGCCGTTCGAGATGTTGTAGGACTTCCAAAACTCCTTTACACTGGGCTTTCCTTCATCTGCCGTCTCCTTAATCAGCATGGAGAACGTCCTCCGTAGGTAATAAGCCTTGAACATGGCCAGCAGATGCAAGTACAGTACTGTACTGTACAATAGGGGAAGGTGTTCCAATTCTCGACGGATATGCGGATCAGGACCAATGTAAATCGGAACACGGGTTCCCCTATTGATGAGCGACAGATATCCGAAACAACAGAGAAGGGGGAAGATATATACCGGGGACCCCCTGTATGTCATAGTGAAGGGATGGCCCCAGCTCTGCCTGAGAAATAGGCACCTGGCTAGTTGAGTGGGCTCTAAATGGGAAAGGGAACGTTTTATATTCAGAGGTACAAGTATCTTTGGTGAAAGATATTTCTCTTTTTGAAAAGGTATATCCAGACTTAAAAAGCCCTAATCCTGTATTGAATTGCAATGCAATAAGGAAAGAATCTATAACGTTGTAATAATAAATGTGATGGGTTTAATTTCATGCTCTGGAAAATGAATGGCTAATGGCTCTGGTTAGAGACAACAGCAAGGCAAACTTCCCCATGCAGTTTAGGTAATGCAACTTGATTTTGATCTGAACATCCCTGCTATTTCAGTCATGGTGTTCAGAATATGGTATGCAAAAAATGACAATAGGATGCAATGATCATAGAATCATAGAATATCAGGGTTGGAAGAGACTTCAGGAGGTCATCTAGTCTAACCCCCTGCTCAAAGCAGGACCAATACCCAACTAAATCATCGCAGCCAGGGCTTTGTCAAGCCTGACCTTAATTCAGCCAAGCTCTTAGTGCAAAGAACGCCACTACATTAAACAGAGATAGGGAAGGGAATGGTTCAGAGAAAGATTGTAAAGCAAATCTATGTATACTTACAGCCTCATCCATCATTACACAAAATATGCTTTAGAAAAATAATATGCTTTTGCCATGCCACCAATCCAAGGTTAACAACTCTTGTAGTATATCCAAAATCTCAAAGTGAGAGCTGCATCATGGCCCAATGGCTATGCCAAAGGAATGGGTGTTAAGAGACCCAAGTTCCATTCTTAGGTGCCCCACTAGCTTGCTATGTGACTTTAGGCAAGTCCCTTGATCTCTCCATTTCCCCATCTGTTAAATGGGGAGAATGATACCTATCACCATTATGAAGTGCTTTGAGGTCTGCAGGTAAATAGAGCTATATAACTGCTAAGTATTATTGTTGCACAGTATGGGGGAGATTTTCTCCCATATCTGAGCTCCACGGGTTGCAGGAAAGTGGGGATGGGGCCATCAGGGAGTAAGTTACAGCTCTCGGATTCTATGGGCTATACTGTCTCATCCCAGTCCCTTTCCTATGTTGTCCAGGGTGATTGTGTCTTGAGCCAGCTCTGCCACCTTTTAACTAGTTGACAGTTTCCCCACAACCAGCGGAATTCTCTACTGGGCAATTATATCCAGGATCCAGCTTCCATTCACTATATTAGTGGTGCAAAGGAGCTATACCTCAAAAGAGAATCTCACCCCCGCTGACACATCACTTACACAGCAGGTGAAGTCAGACAGAAAAATCCAGTTGTGTGTTTAAAAGTCTGCTGAATAAAGTAAAAAACTTACATCAGCCTTATGAAATGTTGCTCCCCAGGAAATTTAAAAGATGCAACACAATGTTTCTGCACCCATGACAATACCACCCACAAGTCTGAAGGGGGGATTTTCCTAATAACCCTTTCCATTTCAGGAACGCAGAAAATCTGTGTTACCTACCATTAAGTTCTCTATCAACATTACTACTATAGAGCTGCACTGAGCCATGGGGCCAGCAAAAGGGACATCCATTTTCCCTTGCACTCCTTTCTCATGAACCATTACTTTGATCTGCCATGGAACCTTTCGGATGAAACATCTTATCTGCCTCTTAAAGAGGCTGTAGCCCAAAATTGTACTTCCCTTCAGTTTCAATACATCTGGCTCCAGAAAAAAGTGAATCACTCAAAAGGAAAAGAACAGCTACTAACCTTTCCGTAACTGTTGTTCTTCGAGATGTGTTGCTCATGTCCATTCCATGCTGGATGTGTGTGCACTGTCGCCAGAGATTTTCCCTTAGTGGTATCTGTCAGGCCATCTCTAAGCACCCTCTGGTGCCATGTACTCATGCGCCAGTATGAGGGGCCTGGACAGTCCCGCACCCTTTCAGTTCCCTCTTGCCCGTAACTCTGACAGAGGGGCAGGAAGGTGGGTCACGGAATGGACATGAATAACACATCTCAAAGAACAAGTTACGGAAAGGTTAGTAACCATTTTTTCTTCGAGTGCTCGGAGTTCATGGACATGCATATTGCAACACTGCTCATCCAAACTTGGCATTATCTCTGGACTGCTGGGTGATGGCGTAGTAGTGGATGGAGAAGATATGTACTGATGACCAGGTTGCAGCTTTGCAAATGTCTTGGATCAGGATCTGGGACAGAAATGCCACTGATGAAGCTTGAGCTCTTGTCAAATGAGTGATCAAGATAGAAGGAGGTGGAATGTGCGCCTGTTCGTAGCACATATGAATACGGGAGGTGATAGAGGATGAGATTCTTTGGGCTGAGCCCGGCAGGCCTTTCATCCTATCTGCTACTGCCATGAAGAGCTGCATGGATTTACAGAACGGCTTGGTCCTATCAACGTAGAAGGCCAGGGCACGCCTAACGTCCAGTGAGTGGAGATGCCGCTCCTCTGAATTGCTGTGCGGTTTCAGGAAGAAAACTGGCAGGAAAATAGACTGGTTACTATGAAACTGCAAGACCACCTTTGGGAGAAATACCAGGAGGGGGTGCAGTTGAACCTTGTCCTTAATGAACACTATACACAGGGGTTCTGACGTAAGGGCCCTAATTTCTGAGATTCTCCTGGCTTAAGTAATTGCCACCAGGAAGGCAATCTTCCAGGAGAGATCTGGCAAAGGGCACAATGCCAACAGCTCCAAGGGAGGGCCCAGGAGAGTCTTGACAAAACCAGATTTAGGTCCCACAGTGGAATCAGTTCATAAATTTGAGCGTCAAGTCTCTCTCTTTGAGAAAGCGAATGGACATTTCATGAGAGAAGACAGACTTACCGTCCACTGGAGAGTGGAAGGCTGAGATTGCCGCTAGAAGTACTTTGACTGAAAAGGCCAGACCTTTTTGTTTCAGATGGAGCAGGTATTCCAGCACAGACTGGAGGGATGACTGGGTCGGTGAGAGACCTTGTTGGGACGACCACACTGAGAAGCGCTTCCACTTGGTTAGGTAGGTCGCTCTAGTAAATGATTTTCTACTACCTAGCAAGACCGGGCGGACTTGCTCTGAGTAGGCCTGTTCCTCCAGGTTCAACCATGGAACTTTCACGCAGTCATGTGAAGGGCCCTGAGGTTCAGGTGGAGGAAATGGCTGTGGTTTTGCAAGATCAGGTCTGGGGCGGGGGTCCAGAAACATGCCAAACCAGTGCTGTCATGGCCACGCAGAGTCTATACAGATAATCTGTGCCTTGTCTTGGTTGACTTTCAGAAGGATCTTGTGCACCAGAAGAACTGGGGGAAAATGCATAGAACAGGAGGTCTGTCCATGGAAGCAGGAAAGCATCTGAGAGGGAGCCTGGGCTCTGACTGCATGGTGAGCAAAACTGCTGACATTTCCTGTTCTGCCTGGTTGTGAACCGGTCTACCTGGGGAGACCCCCATCTCTGGACGATGGATCTGGTCACCTCTGGGTGAAGGGACCAGTTGTGATGAGAAAAGAAAGACCTGCTGAGGTGATCTGCCAGAGCGTTCCAGGCTCCCAGAAGATGTGAAAGAAGCCAGGGTGAAAGAAGAAATTAAGATTAAAATAAAACTAAACTAGAGAATAACAGGAAAAATCACTGAATGAACGTCTTGCCAAAGCAAGAGGACCTATTCCAGCGACCATTACAGGTGGTAAGAAGGAACTGAGAGGGTGCGGGGCCAGCTGGGCCCCTTATACCAGTGCATGAGTGTGCAGCACCAGAGGGCGCTATGGCCAGCCCGACAGATACCACTGAGGGAAAATTCTCTGGCAAATGTACACGCAGTGCACGCACACCTAACATGGAATGGATGTGAGCAAGCACTCAAAGAAGCAGGGGCTATGTGGTACCCACTTACATGATGATCCAACTTCAACTGCTTGTTATTAAAGTAAAGAAAGAAAAGTGCCCCATACCCTGTCATTATTAACCTATAAGAAAACTCGCCTCATGAAGAATGGACCGGCACAAAGCACCGCAAATAGCCAGCAGAGTCCAATATACTTGTATATACACTTTTAAACATTGAAGTGCCTTTTAAAAAACATTTTAAATAGAAAAAAATGAGCCTAGCAATATCTCTTGACTGAACTCTAGAGAGAAAACTGGGCCAAATTCTTAACTGACACGAAATGGTCAGCTATAGCAGTTTACATTAGAAGAGAATCAAGCCCTAGATTCTTAAACCGGGGTTCAGCCACATCTTTAAAGAAAATTTGCCACTGAACATGACTAGAATAAGTTTCTTAAAACACCTAAGGAATTATCCTGCTGTGCTGAAGAAACCATCGCAAGGAAAAGCCTGGATAAATAAATCAAGTATTTTACAGTGTTCATGTTCATACATTACTATTATTCAGTAAATTGTTGCTTCTGAATAATAACTGTCACATAAATCTAAAGAACAGCATTAAGTAGTTTTTGGTTACAAAAATCAAGATCAAGTGGGGTTTTATTTCACAATTATATTCTTAAATAATTATTTAACAAATCACTTTTGAAAGATTCTTACTAGGGCTGTCAAGCGATTAAAAAAATGGATTGTGCGATTAATCGCACAGTTAATAATAGAATACCATTTATTTAAATATTTTTGGATGTCTTCCACATTTTCAAATATATTGATTTCAATTACAACACAGAACACAAAGTGTACAGTGCTCATTTTACATTTATTTTTTATTACAAATATTTGTGCTGTAAAAAAAGAAAGTATTTTTCAATTCACCTCATACAAGTACTGTAATGCAATCTCTTTATCATGAAAGTTGAACTTACAAATATAGAATTATATACAAAAAACTGTATTCAAAAATAAAACAATGTAAAACTTTAGAGCCTACAAGTCCACTCAGTCCTACTTTTTGTTCAACCAGTCACTCAAACAAACAAGTTTGTTTACATTTGCAGGAGATAATGCTTCCCACTTCGTTTACAATGTTACCTGAAAGTGACAACAGGCGTTCGCATGGGACTGTTATAGCTGCCATTGCAAGAGATTTATGTGCCAGATGTGCTAAAAATTTCCTTCATGCTCCAACCACCATTCCAGAGGACATGCGTCCATGCTAATGAGGGGTTCTGCTCAATAATGATCCAAAACAGTGCAGACCGACACATGTTCACTTTCATCATCTGAGTCAGATGCCACCAGCAGAAGGTTCATTCTCTTTTTTTTTTGAGGTTTGGGTTCTGCAGTTTCCACATCGGAGTGTTGCTCTTTTAAGACTTCTGAAAGCATGCTCCACACCTTGTCCCTCTCAGATTTTGGAAGGCACTTCAGATTCTTAAACCTTGGTTCAAGTGCTGTAGCTATCTTTAGAAATCTCACATTGGACCTTCTTTGCGTTCTGTCAAATCTGCAGTGAAAGTGTTCTTAAAACGAACAACATGTGCTGGGTCATCATCTGAGACTGCTATAACATGAAATATATGGCAGAATGCAGGTAAAACAGAGCAGGAGACATACTATTCTCACCCAAGGAGTTCAGTTACAAAATTTAATTAACGCATATTTTTTTAAACGAGCGTCATCAGCATGGAAGCATGTCCTCTTGAATGGTGGCCAAAGCATGAGTGCAGTTGTGTAACAAAAAAAAAAATCTACATTTGTAAGTTGCACTTTCACCATAAAGAGATTGCATTACTGTACTTGTATGTGGTGAATTGAAAAATACTATTTCTTTTGTTTCTCATTTACAGTGCAAATATTTGTAATAAAAATAATAATATAAAGTAAGCACTGTACACTTTGTATTCTGTGTTGTAACTGAAATCAATATATTTGAAAATGTAGAAAAACATCCAAAAATATTTAATAAATTTAAATTGGTATTCTACTGTTTAACAGTGCAATTAAAATTGCAATTAATCATGATTAATTTTTTTAATTGTGATTACTTTTTTTGAGTTAATAGCTCGAGTTAACTGTGATTAATCGACAGCCCTAACTCTCACACATTTAAGCCCTAAATGAGGACTGATTTATCACAGAAGTTAAGCATGAAATGCTGAGAGATTGTTGGATTTACACTATCACTGTTAATGATAAAGAGAAACATGAACTGGTAGTGAGAGGTTTACTGTTAAAAAGTTCAACAAAACAAGCATAATTTTGAAGTTCTGCATTAAAACACAAAGCCCTAGTGGAAAATATTGGTCCTGGAAAATCAGAAGATATGAAAAACTAGACCAGATAGTGCATTTAAAATGAATCTGTGTCTGCATTCAGAGACACAGCCCAATTGGTTACCCCACATGTGTGGCAAAGGGAACAGAATTTAGCTCCCCCTAGAACACACGATTCTACCACTTGAAATATAGGACAACTACTCTTTAAGCCATCAGCAGTTCTGTCTGCAGGCCAGCCACTAGAGGGTAGTAGTTCACACTTTAGACACAATAAAAGTAAATTAGTTTTAAAATACCTGCATATAACACAGCTTCAATGCGGTCCTTGATATGCTCAGAGTTACTTTCAGATGCAAGTGGAAGATGGGATGTTCCATTAGGAGGTGGAACCACCAGAGGTCCTACTAAAAATGCACATGCTGCACCAAGATAATTGAGCAATGATGCAATAGCTGTTGCAGTAGCACGTTCATCGGGAGAAAACCAGGTAGTGGAGAGAAATGGAGCAGCATTCATTACAGTTGGACCTGCCAATCCATTTAACAGCTGCCCTCCATGAATCAGTCTGGAATGGAGAAAAGAACATGCAGACATTTACAAAGTAATTACTTAAACATTATGTAAGATATAGAATGCACTAAAATGTGTAACTCCACAAAAGATATGCAGAAATCATTAGCAGAAAAGGAATATTCTATACTAAGAGAAGCAGGAGTAGACTCATGAAGAATCTACAAGCTACTTTGTTCTTATTAGCACTTAAATGAATGGAGAAGTTAAATGTTCTCTTCAAAGAAGGAATGGTGAAGGGAATAAAAGAGTGACATTGCTTTGGAGAGGAGGATAGCATGATAGGGTATAAAGGAAGAAAGAGGTTTAGTCACAGTCAAGCTCCAAAATGTTAAACCTAACCCCATGTGTGATATGCAGGCATGAGTCCCACTGGGAGTTTAAAACCCCTTATCGGGTTTCAATTTTGGATCTATCACAAAGCCCTTTTGCATATTTTCATTATATTATTTACTTCCACACTAATGGAAGATTTACGCTAAAAGCAAGATAAGATTGGACCCTTAGTTGTTCTGAGACAGAGTCTCTAAGGTGCCACAAGTACTCCTGTTCATCTTATTCTGCTATTTAGAACAGCCATGTAGCAAAATACAATTTCCCTTTCCCTGCCGCACTCCCTGATGCACTCTCACCTGGATCTAACAGCTAACGGCTGGAAATCAAAACAAAGGTATTAGTCCCAAACACTATAGACACTGAACACACACATCCAGCACTGGCACAGCCAGCACACACATGGAAGGATTTTTGAGGTCTCTTATAAACAAGGAATCGAGCCAGAAACCTTCCACTTTGACTTTTGCAAATGTAATCAGACTTGAGATGCCAAGGCCTTTTGGAATTTATAAAAGACATGAAGTCTAAAAAAGCAGTCAGGGACAAGCTAGCTAGCAAGACAGCCAAAATCATTTTCAATCTCCAAAAGGGATACACCCTTTGTACATTAAGATGAGAGTGGAGGTAATTTCAAAATTTATTTTGATGGTTATTTTTTAAAAATGAAATGTGAACCCTCTGTTACTGCTGCAAGAACATAGTCATAAGAAACACAAAGATATGGCCTAAAAATGGGAAACATAAGCCAAGCTTAATCAGCATTTAGGCAACACTTCAAGCCACAAATGCTAAACATCATAGAGCATTGCAGGAGCTTTAAAATGTAGGAAGGAAAAAATCTCAGGAAAAGGCTGATAGATTGTTAATTTGATAAACTATCTAACATGTACCTATAAGAAAAACTGATGAATGCCACTCATTCAACATTCATTTCAATCCAAATCTATTAAGGAAACTTATAAAAGATACTTTAGAGCAAAAAAACACCATCACATACCATCTAAAGGAAACATTTTACTGACTCTTTACTTGGAGGTTAAATTATATTAACGATTAAATAAAAGGAAAAATATGTTATAAATCTAACAATTAGATGTGTTATCCCAACACGGCTGCTACTCTGAAACCTTTCTTTGGGTCGGTCCTGGGGCCGGTTTTGTTTAATATCTTTATTAATGATCTGGAGGATGGTGTGGACTGCACTCTCAGCAAGTTTGCAGATGACACTAAACTAGGAAGCGTGGTAGATACACTAGAGGGTAGGGATCGGATACAGAGGGACCTAGACAAATTAGAGGATTGGGCAGAAAAAAACCTGATGAGGTTCAACAAGGACAAGTGCAGAGTCCTGCACTTAGGACGGAAGAATCCCATGCACTGCTACAGACTAGGGACCGAATGGCTAGGTAGCAGTTCTGCTGAAAAGGACCTAGGGGTCACAGTGGACGAGAAGCTGGATATGAGTCAACAGTGTGCTCTTGTTGCCAAGAAGGCTAATGGCATTTTGGGCTGAATAAGTAGGGGCATTGCCAGCAGATCGAGGAACGTGATCGTTCCCCTTTATTCGACATTGGTGAGGCCTCATCTGGAATACTGTGTCCAGTTTTGGGCCCCACACTACAAGAAGGATGTGGAAAAATTGGAAAGAGTCCAGCGGAGGGCAACAAAAATGATTAGGGGTCTGGAGCACATGACTTATGAGGAGAGGCTGAGAGAACTGGGATTGTTTAGTCTCCAGAAGAGAAGAATGAGGGGGGATTTGATAGCCTTCAACTACCTGAAGGGGGGTTCCAAAGAGGATGGAGCTCGGCTTTTCTCAGTGGTGGCAGATGACAGAACAAGGAGCAATGGTCTCAAGTTGCAGTGGGGGAGGTCCAGGTTGGATATCAGGAAAAACTATTTCACTAGGAGGGTGGTGAAACACTGGAATGCGTTACCTAGGGAGGTGGTGGAGTCTCCTTCCTTGGAGGTTTTTAAGGCCCGGCTTGACAAAGCCCTGGCTGGGATGATTTAGCTGGGAATTGGTCCTGCTTTGAGCAGGGGGTTGGACTAGATGACCTCTTGAGGTCCCTTCCAACTCTGATATTCTATGATTCTTTGTAATATGCAACTGCAGCTACACTATCTCATGCTATGATTTTAACGGACATCGCAAGCTAAGCAGGATCAAGCATGTTCAATTCTTAGATTGGAGGTCCCAAAAAACCCCAAACGAACAGTTACTGACCTTCTGTAACAAGTTGTTCTTCAAGATGTCTTGCTCATGTTGTGGCCCTGCAAATGTCTTGGATTGGAACCTGGGCCAGAAATGCTGCGGAAGAGGCCTGCACTCTTGTGGAATGAGCAGTCAAGATGGCAGGCGGTGGAACATTCGCTTCCTCGTAGCATGCCTGAACACAGGAGGTTATCCAGGATGAGATTCTTTGAGCTGAAACCAGTAGGCCTTTCATCCTCTCTGCTATTGACACAAAAAGTTGTGTGGATCTGCGAAGTAGTTTAGTTCTCTCAATGTAGAAGGCGAGGGCACGCCTAACATCCAATGAGTGAAGCTGCCGCTCTTCTGAATTCTTGTGCCACTTCGGGAAGAAGACTGGCAGAAAAATGGCTTGGTTGCTATGGAACTGAGAGACCACCTTTAGCAGGCAGATGGGGGTGCAGTTGACTCTTGTCCTTGAAGAACACCGAGTATGATGGTTCTGACATAAGGGCCCCGATTTCAAAGACCCTTCTAGCTGAGGTAATTGCTATCAGGAAGGCAACCTTCCAGGAGAGAAACAGCAGAGGACATGATACTAGCAGCTCAAAGGGAGGGCCTGTGAGTTTCGACAGGACCAAGTTCAATCCCATGAGGGAACTGTTTGCAAACCTGAGGACGAAGTCTCTCTAACCCCTTAAGAAAGCGAATTTTCATCTCATGAGAGAAAACTGACTGCCCAGTGGCAAATGGAAGGATGAAATTGCTGCTAGGTGTACCTTGACAGATGTGTGTGCCACACCTTGTTGTTTTAGGTGAAGTAAGTACTCCAGAACACAGAGAACGAAAACCAAGCCAGAGAAAGACCTCATTGGGATGACCATATCAAGAAACACTTCCACTTGGTCAGGTAGGTAGCCCTAGTGGACGGCTTCCTACCACCCAGCAAGACTTGTCAAACGTGTTCTGAACAGGCTTGCTCCTCCAGGTTCAGCCATGGAGCTTCCATGCGATCATGGGAAGGGACCTGACATTCGGTGGAGCAAATGGATGTGGTATTGCGAAATCAGGTCCAAACAGAGTGGGAGTGATAGCAGGGGTGCTACTAGTAAGTTTAGCAGCATGCCGAATCAGTGTTGGCAAGGCCATGCCAGGGCTATAAGAATAACTCTCACCCTGTCCCGCTTGATTTTTAGAAGGACATTGTGTATTAGAGGATCTGGAGAAAATACACAGTATAGGAGCTCTGACCATGGAAACAGGAAGACATCTGAAAGGGAGCCAGGGCTGTGCCCGTGCAGTCAGCAAAACTGATGGCATTTCCTGTTCTGTTTGGTCATGAACAGGACTACTTGGGGAGATCCTCACCTTTGGAAGATAACCTGGTGACCTCTGGGTGAAGGGACCACTCGTGGTAAGAGGAGAGAGATCTGCTGAGGTGATAAGCCAAGATGTTCCGGGCTCTTGCAGGATGGGAAGCCTCGAGGTGCTTCATGCAGAAGTCCCATAGATGGATGGCCTATTGACATAAGGTGGAGGAGCATACTCCTCCCTGCTTGCTGATGTAGAACATGGCCGTGGTGTTGTCCATCAGTACTCGCACTATCTTGCCTGGGAAAGAAACACTTGGCAAGGTAAGCAGATGGCTCTTAACTCCCTGACATTTTTATGCCCAGGACAGCTCTTCCTGAGACCACAGACCCTGCATCCTGAGGTGATCAAGGTGGGCTCCCCAACCTAGGTCTGAAGCTTTTGACACTAGGGATATGGATGGCTGGGGGGCAACAAAGGGAATGCCCACCACTGCCGATCGGGGGTCTCTTCCATCAGTTGAGGGAGGCAAGGACCAAGGCCGGAACAGTAACTACTGAGTCCAAGTGGTGTCTGTTCAGTGAGTACACTGAAGCTAACGACGCCTGCAGGGACCTGAGGCGCAGCCTTGCATGCCATACACGGAAGTGCATGTGGCCATGTATCCAGGAACTTGAGGCAAACCTGGGCTGTTCTGATTGGGTGAGCTGTGACCTGGGATATCAGAGCTGACATTGTCTGGAATCGAGCCTCTGGAAGGAAGGCTCTGGCCTGGGTTGAGTCGAGCACTGGCCCGATAAACTCTATTCCCTGTACTGGAATGAGAATTGACTTTTGTTCATTTATCAACTGGCCCAGTGTTCAGAAGGTGGCTTGGACCAGGCCTGTGCTGTTCTTTACTTGGGCCTCTGAGCAACCCTTGATCAGCCAGTCATCGAGATATGGGTAGACTTGAATGTCTTGCTTTCTGAGTAAGGCTGCTACCACCACCATGCATTTTGTAAAAACCCAAGGGGCTGCAGACAGGCCAAATGCAAGGAGGGTGAATTGGTAATGGGCCTGGTTTATGATAAATCTGAAGAATCTGCTGTAGCCATGGAATATAGAAATGTAAAAGTAAGTATCCTTAAATTGAGGGCGGAGCACCAGTCCTCTGGATTGAGGGAGGAGGAGATGGAGGCCAGGGAGACCAGGCAGCACCTCAGTTTCTTGAGATAACTGTTGAGGTGAAGCAGGTCCAGGATGGGACGAAGCCCTGCTTTCCCCCCTTGGTCTTTGGGATTAAGAAATATTGGGAGTAAAACTCTTTTCCTCTCAATTTTTGAAGTGACTCTTCCACAGCGCCCATCTGTAGGAGGATCTGCACCTCTTGGGCTAAGAGTCGCTTGTGAGAAGGTTCCCTGAAGAAGGATGAGGGTGGGAGGGAGGGGTGGATGAAAACTAAAGGGTATAACCATCCACCACTCTATTTAGCACCCAGGAGTCCAATGTGATGTGGGACCACACTGGGCTGAAGTGTGAAAATCAGTCCAAAACCAAAGTGGGGGGGAAGGATGCAAAGCGGGAACTGATAATAGTGCCTTCGAGTGCACTTTCAAAAGGCATGCTTGGGGCCACCGGAGTACCTATGTGATCCCAGCATCGAAGATGAGGTGGATAGAAGTGGTTGATGACACTTGTAACCTCTGCTCCTTCTTTTTAACAGGTCCTATCTTGGTGGCGGAGCCGAAAAGTGAACCGGCTGTTGAGGCCTAAAGTGCTTCCTCAGAGTAGATGGAGCATAGAGGCCTAGCGACCTGAAGGTAGTCCTTGAGTCCTTTAGGCCATGGATCTTTGTGTCTGTTTGCACTGAAAAAAATAACGAGCCTTCAAAACGGAGGTCCTGAATCGACTGCTGAACATCCTGAGGTAGCCCCAAGGACTGCAGTCAAGAGCATCGCCTCATGACCACTGCAGAGGCCATCATCCTGGCTGTGCATCGGCTGGGTCCAATGCCGCCTGGAGTGAGGCTCTGGCAACATTCTTTCCTTCCTTAAGAGGGCAGAAAATTCCTGCCTTGAGTCCTGAGACACAGTCTTTAAATTTGTACAAGGAGTCCCACAAATTGTAATCGTATCTCCCCAGCAGGGCTTGGGGAGTCCACCTGTCAAACTTTCTCCCAAACAGATAGAGTTTCCTTGTGCCCTTTTGTTTGTGGGTAGCACTTGCTTAGCCCTGTCTAGACCTCTCATTGGCTGTCGATATAACTAGGGAGCCAGGAGGGGGGTTAGAGTATAGGTATTCGTACCCTTTGGCTGGCACACAGAATTTCTTCTCTGCCCTCTTCAAAGTGGCAGGGAGAGAAGATGGGGTCTGCCGCAGGGCTCTGACCAGACCCATTACAGCCTTGTTAATGGATAGAGCCACCTTAGATGGTGCTGATGCAGACAGAATGTCAACGAGGCTGTGGGATGATTCCTTGAGAGCCTCAACCTCTAGCCCCAGGTTAGCCACTATGCTCTTTAGAAGCTCCCGATGGGCTCTAAAGTCATCTTGTGGCAGTGAGCCACTCGGTCCCGAGATGGCCTCATCTGGGGAGGAGAAGGAAGAGGCCTGTACCGGTGAGGTGGAGAGGGAGCTTCTTCCACTTCTTCAGCCTCAACTACCTTCATGGGTCCTATGTCCTGTGTATCGGCACTAGAGTGAAGGTCCGGTGCCAAGTGAAGTGGAGCAAGGGGCCCTCCTCTTGGAAGCAACCAACCAAGTTTGACTGGTGAGAAAACGGACCCAGTAGTGGGGGAAACCCCCATGGGTTCCAGAATAGCCATTGTATAGGCCACTGTCCATGTGGCCAAGTACCAGCGGGGGGACCTGCACCGGGGTCCAGCGACATGTAAAACAGGTACTGGTGGCAGTTCTTGGGATGGGTGTTCTTGGGAGGGCTCCACCTCGGACTCAAACGCTGAATCCTCCCGAGGTACCCCTCATTTCCACCGATCGGTGTCGAGGGTCCGGGGACAACCTCGTAGAAGAGAGCAGGGTAAGCTTGCCCCTGGAAAGTATCGGAAGTCCCGGTGCCGGGAAGAAGCTTGGAACACCATGCTCTCTTGCACTTGAGCTCATTGGAGCCAGTGGTTGTCCCACTGGAGATGGCAGTACCCAGAGTGATAAGTCCCTGGCCATGCTAAGGACTCTAGGGTTGAAGGCACTGCAATTCCGCTGGAGCCATGATGACTTCCTAGCATAGGCAGGGGGCCCGCACTGGACTCAATGTTCTGGCCAGAGTCAACAGTGCCACCATGGGACCAGGGGTGGAGGAGTAGCCCAACGAGGGTCGCACTCCACTACCTTCCCTTTCCCTGCCTTTCTAGGCACAAATGAGCACCCTCTCTTGGAGCAGTGCTTTTTATGTTTCTTCCTTGGCACTGGAGATGGCAAATGGTGCCAGGATATGCGTGGTGTCAGAGGAGCACTTTGCACCAAGGCCAAAGTGCTTGGTGCCGAATCCAAGAGGCTTGGCTCCAAAGCTGGTCTAAGATCAGCTTCCATTAGGATAGCCTTCAGTCTAATCTGTCTTTCTTTATACGAGACCTGATAAATCTGACAGCGCTCTCTTACGTGAAATTTCCATTATATGCGTCTGACGAAGTGGGCATTCACCCACGAAAGCTTATGCTCCAATACATCTATTAGTCTTAAAGGTGCCACAGGACCCTCTGTTGCTCTTACGTGAGCCTCCCAAACACTCCAGACAACTGGAGTCTGGATCACTCACGGGCACAGGCTTGCACAGAAGGTACAAGGTCTGAAGCCCGGGGCTGGGCATGCCCAGCCCCCGGAGTGAAGGGAGCCCCTCAACAATAAAGGAAAGGTTCTAACTATTTACACTAATATTATATACAATATTTATACTAAAACTATACTAAGACTAATAAACTAGGATACAGAGAAGAAACCACTTAAAAATGTCTTGTCAAAGCAAGAGTAGTTGTTCCAGCAACCATCATGGACAGTAAGGAACTGAAAGGATGCGGGACCAGTGGGACCTCCTATACCAGCACATAGGTGTGAGGCATCAAAGGGCGCTAGAGCCGGCCCAATGGATACTGCTGAGGGAAAAATCTCCAGCAACAGTGCATGCAGCACGCACACACCTAATGTGGAATGGACATGAGCAAGCACTTGAAGAAGAATCTGGTGATTCAGCAGAGAGATTAAATCAGTACTGAAACAATGCTCCAGAATGGGTTAAGAAATGACATTTTGAGCAAGTTGCAAAATGAAGACCTATTATCTTTCTAAAGGTCTATAATCGCATATATAACCTCAGAGAAAAAAATATTCACTTCACTGTACGAACCCAAGATGGAGACATCACGTTTTAATTAAGTACATTATCCAAATAACTTAACTGAGGGGGGAAATTTTTTTGAATTAAAGACTTCACATTTGTCTCTTCAGTTTATTTTCTTTAACCCATGCTCTCTTTCCTTTCCCATTTAGTATGACATCTTTTTAACTATATCATGCCAACTCTTTTTGCCTCTTAGTCATCTATAAAGCCTGGTGCTATCCCATCATATAGTCTATTTCTTTTACAAGTATTTTCACATTATTTTTCAAATGCCAATATTTTAGGTTTTTAAATTTCAAAACTTTATTCTCTCAACTATTTGTGCTTCCTGAGTATTTCCTGCTTCAAATGTCTCTGCATATGTTTGTATTGTTAACTTCATTTTATCCCTCATTCATGAACTTGCTTGAATTAAGTTACTTTTCAAGAGAAGGAGATTATTTTCATTGTTCCTCTATGTATCTCTAGCTTGTCTCCCAAATGAGATGGAAAAGATACTCAAAATGTGGTTCAATGCATTCAGTAGCAACCTACTACTATACTCTAGGAGACAAATATATAGCAGCTAATACGGATGACAGAGAAATATGAACACAATAGTATCAGGGATTGCTGTTTGTTACAGTGTCTTGCTATCCATGAACTAGATTTCGGTCTAAAAGACTATCAAGACTATTTCCTACAGACCATCATCAGCACTAAAAATTGCTCTAAGATTAGAACATTTGTTCCCATTATTTCCCCATTTTCTTCTGTTTGTGTTATCCAAAAGGAGCAAAGAGCAACTACATTTTTTTCCTACAGCCTTACACTGTAATTTAAGTTTGATTCTGTAATACAAGATGTCTTTTGTATGAAAGGCGAGGAGAGAGAATTTTAGTCCAGTTCTGAACCCAGTTGGAAACGTTTTTAAGACCTGACACACTAACAGTTGAATTTTGATTGATTCTGTGTTCAGCTATGTTCTGCTCTCAGATTTCTACATAAATTAGATGAATATTGGAAAAGTATTTTCAGGTACCAAGCAATGTAGAAAGTATTGAGCTCAAATAACAGAAAACATCCCAAGAGTGTGATGCTTTTTATCACAATAATGAAAAAAAATTATGACAGAAAAATTTCATAAGGAATTTAACACAGACTTATAAAATAACCAATTGTTCTGCTTCTGCCTTAAAATGGAAGTGGGTGAGTGCAGGCCTGATTCAAATACCATCTTGGCAGCCATCTTAGAAATCCATGTTTAGGAGCACTTTTTGGATATCTGCTCCTTTGGCTAGTGAATTTGGCATTAAGTGAAACTTACATTTGAAGGGTGGGTCACGGATTCTCTGCTACAAGCTTTTTGACTCAGGGAGTGTCACTGGTTTTAGTCTTTCAACTTTAAGTATCATGTATCACAGCATTCTATAATAAGGAGTGCTTGTAAAGACATGTATAGGATAAAAATTAACTGCCATACAAATTGACAGGTCATGTGAATCATCCAATTGTGCCTAGATCATCTTTTTAGTTAGCGAGAGACAGGGAGAATGGAGAATCTGCCTAGAACAATAGAGGCTGAGATTAAAAAGAGCCCTGTAGTCCATCCTGTCTGCCTCTTTTCAAGGTGTTTATCAAGTCTAATTGTAAATGATTCAAGCTATAGAGTTTTTACTCTTCCCTCAGGTCACTAATCCACATCCAGAGACTGGTCTTGGCTGAAAATTTACACTGGCATAGCTATATGTCTCTCAAGGGTGTGAAAAATCCACACCCGAGAGATGTAGCTATGCCAACCTAACCCTCTGTGTAGACAGTGCTAAGTCAACAAAAGAAGTCTTCCATCAACCTAGGTACCACCTCTCAGGGAGGTAGATTACCTACAGCAACAGGAGATCTCCTCCTGTCATTATAGAAAGTGTCTACACTACAGCTTATGTCAGCAGAACTTACGTCGCTCAGGTGGGTGAATAAATCATTCCCCTCAGCGACAAAAGTTACACCCATATAAGCGCCAGAGTGGACAGCGCTATGTTGGCAGGAGAGTTCTCCTGCTGACACAGCTTCTGCCGCTCGCAGTCGTCCAGGAACAGTGATTTACCCTGCCCCTGCAGCTACTCACCATTTTGGGGGTCTTGTGGCTCATGTGTGCTTGTCAGCCAGTTAGTGACAGGTGTGTGAATACTGGCTGTGTTTTAAAGCACTGAAACAGTGTTGTCTGTGTTGCAAACAACACTGCTTCTGTAAAATATTGCATTTAAACTTCACAGAGATGACTTGGGAGCACAGCCTCTCTCTTTGTTATTGGCGGCAGAACAGCTGCGCAGAATTAGAAAGCGACCAAGAAGAACTAAGGAGGACTTTATGCATGAGGTTATGATGCACTTCGCCGCTGAGAAAAAAGAATTGAAGGAGTGGCGGGACAGCAAGAAGAGGGACCGAAAGGAGAACGCGACACTCCAGAAAGAAGCCACAGAGCTGCTCTTTACAGTTATGGAGCGCCAAGCAGACACACTCCAGGTGATACTAGCTCTTCAAACCAAGCAGCTTCGCGCCCACCCTCCCCTGCAGCCTCTGTCGCAAAACTCTTTCCCATGCGCCGCCCCCCACACCACCAACATACTGTTATCAACCTCCTGGTTCCACTCTCCAAAGGAGAAGGTTGGGTATGATCCCTGGACGTACACAAATCTGTAGCCATCCTGGGACCCCTCATCCTCTTGAGACCTTCCCATCTCCCAACTCCCATTACCCTCCCTGCTGATGATTTTTTTCGTTTGACTCTCTCCTCTGGTTGTTGCTTTTCAATAAAATAATTGTGTTTGTTTGAAAGCATTTTTTTTTCTATTAAGTGAAAGCAAAAAAAAGCACTGCAAGGCATCATACAATTATGTTACAGAGTGGTAGCCGTTTTAGTCTGTATCAGCAAAAACAACAAGGAGTACTTGTGGCACCTTATAGACTAACAAATTTATTTGGGCATAAGCTTTCGTGGGCTAAAACCCACTTCATCAGATGCATGGAGTGGAAAATACAGTAGGAAGATATATATAGCAGTACATGAAAAGATGGGAGTTACCTTACCCAAAGCAGGACCAATCCCCAGACAGATTTTTGCCCCAGATCCCTAAATGGTCCCCTCAAGGATTGAATTCACAACCCTGGGTTTAGCAGGCCAATGCTCAAACCACTGAGCTATCCCTCCCCCAGCTGGGGCTGGGAGCAGTGCCATGTCTTGGGAGGGGCGGGGGGATGACCCGGACAGGGGTAAGGGGACAACGTCTGGGGGCAGGCACGTGGCCAGGAGCGGAGCCCTGGGCACGGGGCCCGAAGCCGGGATCCCACATGCAGGGCCAGTAGCAGAGCCCCAGCCGCAGTGACCCCAGGCACAGGGCCAGCGACCGGGAAGGAGGGCTGGCAGCCAGGACCCGAGCCCCAGGCATGGAGCCCTGGGTGCAGGGCTGGGAAGTGGAGTCCTGGGCTCGGGGCCCCAAACACCGGGCTGGGAGTGGGCCCCCTGCGTAGAGGCGGCAGCCAGGACCTAAGCCTTGGGCTGGGGAGTGGAGGCCTGGATTGCGGGGCCGGCAGCACCACAAAAAACCTGGGGGTGCTGCAGCACCCCCCACATGGCTAGTTCCCGCGCCTATGGGAGAGGGAGGAGCGGGGATGGGGCATGCTCGGAGGAGGGGGCAAAAGTGAGCGGGAAGAGGAGAGGTGGGGATGGAGAGGGGGTGGGAAGAGGCAGGGCAGTCGTTTGAGTACAGTACTGTACAGGAGGTTCCCTTTTCAAGAACACAACCCCGACGTATACCAGCGACTCGCTGTACCTCAGGCAGTAAAGGGATACTAGGTATGTTTACACTTCCCATGGCAGGCCTGTGCTACTTGACCCATGCTCGCAGGGCTCTCGAGCTGTGGGCCTGTTTAACTGCAGTGTAGATGTCTGGGCTCAGACTGAGGCCTAGTTTCTAGGACCTTGCAAGGTAGGAAGGTCACAGAGCTTGGAGATGGAACGTCTACACCACAATTAAACAGCCCCACACCCCGAGCCCCAGTCAGCTGATGTGGGCCAGCTGCGGGTGTCTAATTGCAACATAGACATACCCCCGCGTGAGTCTCCACCCAACAGAGGTGATGACTAAGTAACCTGGAGCTTACAGCGAGTGCCCTTGCTGGATCATAGAGGGTGAATACAGGTGTAGTAGCAGCCCTGAACTGTGACAGTATGCCATGGTATGCCCACATCTTGAATACTGTGTGCAGATGTGGTCGCCTGATCTCAAAAAAGATATATTGGAATTGGAAAAGATTCAGAAAAGGGCAACAAAAATTATTAGGGATGGAACGGCGTCCATATGAGGAGAGATTAATAAGACTGGGACTTTTCATCTTGGAAAAGAGACGACTAAGAGGGGATATGATAGAGGTCTATAAAATCATGACTGGTATGGAGAAAATAAATAAGGAAGTGTTATTTACTCCTCCTCATAACACACGAACTAGGGCTCACCAAATGAAATTAATAGGCAGCAGGTTGAAAACAAACAAAAGGAAGTATTTCATCACACAACGCACAGTCAACCTGTGGAACTCTTTGCCAGAGGATGTTGTGAAGGCCAAGACTATAACAGGTTCATAAAAGAACTAGATAAAGTCATGGAGGCGAGGTCCATCAATAGCTATTAGACAGGATGGGCAGGGATGGCGTCCCTAGCCTCTCTTTGCCAGAAGCTGGGAATGGGCGACAGGGAATGGATCACTTGATTACCTGTTCTCTTCATTCTCTTTGGGGCACCTGGCATTGACCACTGTCAGAAGACAGGATACTGGGCTAGGTGGACCTTTAGTCTGACCCAGTATGGCAATTCTTATGTTATGTTAACAGTAACATCACTGAATGAACTGAGCAAGAGAAAACAAGCTGATTATACAAGAGGAGGCATGTAGTGATCAGTGATAACACTATCATTAAGGTTGAAACTTTCCATTCAAACCCTTTTATATTAGTCTTTGGCTAGAGTTTGGTAAATTTGAAGCTCCACCTTCATCTAGTTACTGGAACGGAAAAGGAGCAGTCTGTCTCCCTTCTCTCAGAGCTGTGTGAAGGAGCGAAGGGTGTCTTCATATCACTACTCCTTCTGGCTGCTGTGAGGCGGAAGGAAAAAGGCCCCTGCTACCTTTCTGCCAACACAAACAATACCATGCCTTCCTCTGCTGCTGTTTACAGGCTCAAACAACAACTATAACTGGGAAGATTCTTGACAGTTTCACTGCCGTCCACACTTTTAAATAGAGGCACTAAAAATAATTAGTGTTTTGTTAGTTTCATTCTCTTGTTTGACAAACCTATGAGCAGCAGCAGAGGCAATGACCTGCCCATGTGATGACTCAGAAAAAACAACACTGTATCAAGTCACATTCAGTTCACAATTGGCAGATTATTTGCTGGCCTTTATAGCTGCTTTAAGAAAGGATTTTTTGTAGTGAAGTTTATATTTTGCAGCAATTGATGGTTATGTCCTCATATTTGCCAGGGAAAGCTTCTCATTTACCATAGGCAGTGAATTATTCGATCCATGCTAATTTTCATTACTCAGCTCATCTGAAACAGATGGTGACTTTTTCGGAGTTCACACAGTGATTAATATTTTGTGGAAGCTACTGGAAACAAACAACAGAACCTTTCATGTGAGGATCTCCAAGCACATTTCAAACATGAATGGATTTAGACTCGCTAGATGGCAGTGAGGTGAGTAAATATTAATCACATTTTACAGATGGAGAAACTGATGCACGGTAGGGTTAAGTCACTTGCCCAGAAAATAAAAAATATATGAAAAAACAGATTCTATTCACATTGTACATTAGAAGATTTATTACAGGATAGGAGAAAATTGATTCTACTTCTTGAGTAAAAAAAATATAATTTTCACAATGGCTAGATCTTTCCTTAGACTCATGCTAGAGGTTTAGAATAGTTAAGTTATAAAGATAGACGGAAACCAGGAAGCTAGATAATATCAGTGCTTTATAGCAATACAATTCCACTAAAAAGCATCAAACTCTCTCCTGCTTATGGCCCAAAGATAATTTACCTACAGTCCATAGCAAGATAAAAGAATTGGGAAGCAAATTTACATCTGGTGAAAGCAATGTATTAAACTAACTTACCAAAGGATTTCTTTGTGCATAAATGGCAACTTTTTCAAGATTTTCATTAAATTATACATTCATAAGGGAAAAGCTTTGTGCCACCTGGATATTCAGGGACTGTGGTTGTTAGCGTTTTCTGGTTTGTTTTTGACACATGTAGTCATTGATATATGTGGGATAATGTAAGGACATTTTTCTCAGTAAAAAGAATTATTACAGGTAGAAAGTCACAGTGTAGCAGAGCCACTGTATGGTACATTATCTCTGGCAATAAATTAAATAAAAATTGTTATAAATGTACCGTCTACAGTTTTCATTAGGAACTCAGCTCACATCTCATGTGTTGTACTTATTGCAGCCTCATCACAATCTATCATGTTATTAGAGAATGAGCTGACTTTGAAACGACCAACATCAGATCAGAACATCTCTCAGATTTAAACATTTTATTAAAGCTAATGTTAAAAAAATTATGTAATATCATAGGTTGAGAAAAGAGTGTCTGTACATCTTAGTATAGTACTTAGATTATCCACAAATACAGAGTTTGTTTTTAAAAAGTCATATGATACACAGAGTACATAATTAGCAATAATCCAAATTAGGTGAATACATTTAAGAACACAGTTTATATATTAGCATCCAAGTATTCGGGTACATCACTCATGAGAAGTTGTACAGAGATTTGGTTGTGGAAAGCAAAATATATCAATGAGTGGAGATTGTCCCTCAGTAATTGAGAATTAGGGTAGGTTGTCCATAGGAAATACAATCTATCAGGGAAGTCTTTGAGTTACTTTCCTTACTGCGCTTCTCATCAGCACTCTAGCTCATCCCTCCTGGTATTGCCGATGTCCGGTGATGTGTTTTATGTAGCTGTCCCTCAACCATCTGATGGCATCCGACACCATGAGTTGCTGCATCAGCCAAGCGTAGTGTTGAATGATTCTGCATTTCTGCAACACTAGCTCGTTACTGGGGTCCCATGTGCCCAAGGCTCCGATGATCAGCACGTGCGTCTGAACCTGGTAACCCCTAGCTCTCAAGGTGTTGGCCAGAGGGGCGTATTTCTCCACCTTTCGAGCTCGGGTATCGTGGAAGGCCGGGGTCCTGTTCTCAAAGGGCACCGTGACGTCCACCATGATGATCTTCTTCCAGTCCTCATTGGGTGATGACAATGTGTGGTTGTAGTTGGCTGTCAGTTCTGAGGATGGTGGAGTTCATGGCAACCTTCCCTATGGGTGGTGGGATGGCTCTGACCAGGGATCTAGGATGGCATTGTGTCCCAGCTGCCAGGTTCCGGAATGGGGCTTGCAGGATGTGGGGTAGTGTCTTGTTGGCACAGTCGCACCTCCTACATCGCTTGTCCCGATTCCCGTGGTGGACAGCTCCGTTCAGTAGAACGCAGTTGAGCTGGGCCCTGTGGATGAACCTCCAGTCGGCAAATCAGCTGAAGCTGCCCCTGGGGAGGAAGTGGTTGCTGGCGTCCCACTTGCACATCACCTCGAATGCTCTGCCCTGGTCCAGCTTCCGCTTCAGGTTTTCAACATACTGGCAGCGAATGGCATCCTTCAGGGTCCTCTCCAGCATGGTTCTAGCTTACGGAGTGAGGACTGTGTGGTCCGTGTTCTTCACCTTTGGCACCAAGACTCCCAGCTCCTAGCGTTCCTCGCACCATGTCCAGCAGCAGCAGATACGCTTCTCCAGTTGTCACATAGTGTTGTGGGCACGAGTCCAGAGTGAAACAAAGTCTCCCCTGTCTCTTCCAAATTCACCTTCCAGCGAGCCGCTCAGGTAAGAGGTAACATCTTGGTTGGAGGGGGTCCTGACGACTTGCTTCTTGATGACATTCCAAATGGCACTTTCTGCGATGTTCCTCACCATGGCGTCCGGGCACGGCAGAAGGCGTGAGTGATCACTGCAACACTGCACAGATCACCCATACAGGAACATTGGTGTCACTCTGCCTGTGCGAGATGTACACCAGTTCACTGCTGACTCTCTGGGGAAGAAACATCTACGTCATCACTAGCTGCCTGATAGTGCTGTCTGCCTTGTTCAGAGATACCTTCGCCATGGCAGCTCCCCTCAGGACAAATGAAATGCAGGGGATCAGGAAGGTGTTCAAGGCATTGATCTTCTGCCCTGGTGCCAGTAGGGAGGAGTCGATCGTGGCCACATCTCATAGGATCTCTGCAATGGTATCCTCAGGTGTCTGTTGGATGCGGAAACCTGTGGGCGTGCCGAGACGTTGGTATACTTTCCCGTCCTCAAGGAAGATCATAGGTTCACCCTGGATCTGAAAAGACGTTGCCTGGACTGAGTCCATTCTACTGCCATTGATATGCAGAGATGTGCACCTCCTAGCACTGAAGTGGAGTTCCATCCAGTTGGCAGGATGGCTGGTGATGTCGAGCATTTGTTGGAGACACTCGAGGTTGTCTGTAATCAGGACCAGATCGTCTGCGAAGGCCAGGATATTCATGTTGTTGCTGTAGAGGTTGAAACTGCCTAGCCTGCTGGAGATGTGTCAAATAAGCGGTTCCATGGCTAAGTTGAAAACGATGGGCTGAGGGGACAACCTTGCTTCACGCCGCTATGGATAGGAATTTCAGGCGTCTATCCTTCCATGGAGCAGATGATGGTGGTGCAGCCTTCATAAAGTTCCTGGATCAGCTGGAGAAAGTTTTCAGGCATGCCAAACTCTCGCAGCATGGCAAAAATGTGCTGGTGGGGCATCAAGCCAAAAGCATTAGCCAGGTTGAGCCACGCTACGGCACTTTGCCTCCGTGCCCTCCTGGCTGTGCAGATGGCAGTCTGAAGGACAAAGTTGTGTTCATAGCAGCCTTCACATGACATGAAGCCGTTCTGGATGGAGCTGATGGCTCCTCCATTCACCGACCAGTCTGTTATCCTAGCCGTGAGGCAGCTGGCATACAGTTTGTACATGTTGGAGCAGAGAGAGATAGCAACTCCAGTTGCTGGGGTCATCTCGCTCGCCTTTGTTGTAGATGAGCACCGTCATAGACTTCTTCCAGGAGCTGGGAGTAAGGCAGAATTGTTTGCATTTGTTAAAAAATGCAGTTAGTACCAGGCAGCCGGGGTTTCATTTTTTCAGGATGTTATAGCGAATACCATCTTTTCCTGGGGCTGTGTTTTTGGTCTTCGTAAGTCTGGTCTTTACTTCCTGTGATGTAAAGTCTTGTTCCAGGTCTCCTGCACAGTCAATGTGGGGTAGAGGATGAAGGCACTTTGGACGCTGCGTGTCGCTCTGAGCTACACAGTCAAACATACCCTTGAAGTATGAGAATAGTCTCTCTGACAGGATTGCGCAGTAAGATGAGGGCCTGTCAAGGCTCTCTCTGATAGCCTTAGGGCGGTTTGACCGGTAGAGCTTCTGGATCCTGGCTGCTGGGTCGTAGCAGTGACTGATGTTCCTTCTCCTGGCTTGTTATGTCTCTACGCAGAAGTTCTGTGAGCAGTCAGTGTGCACTTATTGCAGTCTCATCGCAATCTATCATGTTATTAGAGAAAGAGCTGACTTCGAAATGACCCACATCAGATCAGAACATCTCTCAGATACTAAATCTGGGTATATCTCTTCCCTTACCTGTGTTAAAAAAAAACTTGTAAAGTTGTGAAAAAAAAAAGGATTGTGTTTTTAAAGTTAAAATAATTGAAAAAGTGTAGTTACTTTTAAACTAATATTACTGAAAGCCTACCAAGAGAAAGACAAGGATTTACAGTGAAACAAACACTGCAGTATCAGGCCAAGACACTGACATCTCTGTCAGACAATACTGACAGTTAAAAAGCAACAACATAACAGTATAGCGAGATCCCTAACAGTACGGCAACAAATTCACTCAAAACCTCACATCATAACACCATGTTATTTGTACAGCCATCATAGCTGTCATGTACGTGAGAATGTTTTTTTGGTCAAAGCTTTATCCAAGTTTGAAAAATGGGCCCATATGAAATGAAAGTTTCTTTTCAACGTTTGTTATTAAGAGACTATTGAGGTAAAACTAAACAAACCCAGCTCAATAGCCTTATTTTTCTTCTTTCAGTGCTATTAAAGATGTTCTCAAACCCTATAATCAGGGAAGGTTATGGCTAAAGCAGCACGAATGCCGGGCAAATTCACTAAATGTGAACAAATTTTAAAAGACCCAATATGACATGAGGTGCTGCATGCCCAAAAACAAACAATTGTGTCATTGCCTAATCATGAGACACTAGATACAGCATAAAGAAACAAAGTCTCAAGGAAGGGCTGCCACATGAGGAGAAATGTAAAAGAATAGAATAATACTCTGCACTTCTTCGGAGTCGTCTCTCCAAATATCACCAAGGGATATAATGGTAAATTTGTAAAAATATTAATGAGTTGAGCCTCAAACCACAGCCCAAACCTGAAAAACAAAACCATCACCTTCACAAGAGGACATTACCATTTTGAATTAAGCATTTTCGCACTCCTGGAAGCTAAGACATAAAATGGTTGGCACTCGTCCGTAAAACACTGCACCTTCCTGTTAGACAGTACTCTAAGTTTCCAAGAGGTAAAGAACTTCATGTCTCCTCAGACAGGCAGGCATTGCCCAATGCTCAATTTTCTCTAATGACCCTCCATGCCTTGAGACTGACACTCAAATCAACCATGAAGGATATTAGGGCTTATCTATATGACAAACTATACCTGTATAAGCTATGGTGTGATTTATAGCCATATAGTTATACTGGTATAACTCCCTCTGTGTAAAGTATTATTCCAGTATAACAGCACCTTTTTTTCCTATTTGGTTTATGTCACTTTGGATGGGTTTTAAGCTAATCTAAAAAAAGCCACTATTAAACTAATAGAGTTATAAGGTATAATAGAGTTATAAGTGTGTTCATGTGAACACACTTATTCTGGTGTAACTATATGGGTATAATTACACCATCTGGTAAAATCTTTCCCTTGTAGACAAGTGTTTCTGGACTGAAACACTTTTGAAACAAAAATAAAGAAGAAAATCCACACAGCATTTCCACTTTACATACAATATTTAAAATTCTTTACTCTGTTTTTACAAGTAGAATAAATATTGAAGTCTACTGGATGGAGAAAATTTTGCCTTCATATCAAATCACAAATATTTTAGATTTAGTGCAAACTGAAAAGATAAGAAGAAACCCAATTTAAATCTGCATATAAGAGGTGTGGAGGCTTTCATCACATTTAGAAATTTGTTTAAATAACCTTTTTACAATTTTACCATAATATCCCTGACACTTACAACAGCAATTATCTGAGAAAGTCTAGATGTGTCTGGCCTGAGCCTACATAAATTTAATGAAGGATTTTCTTTTCTTCTTTAAATGTAACAATGGATATTACATTTACTACATGCTAACTACATAGGCATGAAAGACCACCAATCCTTAGCACCACTTTGTACCCTGGGTCCACATAGGATGACCAGATCAGAGAGAGAAAATATCAGGATGCAGGGGGGCAAGCAAAAAAAAAAAAAAAAGCAGTTTCGCTGCACACGGAGGGCCCGGGGCCGGGAGCGCAGAAATCCAATACATAAAATGTAAGCTACTTATTTAACATTTGCAAACAAATAACCTATTTTTATTTTGTTTGGGATGATTAACTGTATGATCTTGGGCAAGTTTCTTAACCTCTCTATACCTCAGTTTCCTCATATGTAAAACTAAGCTTAATGCTTATCTTCACAGGGTGAGGCTTAATTAATTGAAATTCATAAAGTACTTTGCAATCCTCAGATCCAAAGAATTATGCTAAAATCAATTCTGAGAAACAAAGAAAGAAGTGTTACAGCTAGTTTAAATTGAATGGGTGTTTCTATATATCAGAGTCTGATATGGAAAACCCTGTGTGGAAAGTACTCTATATTGTAATAGCAGCGAAAACAGGGACATTTAAAACATGCCAAAAAAAAAATATATTCTCCACTTACTTTTTTCTTATTGTTAGATCTGACAGTGGTACACATCTTAGGCCGGCTCCTAACACCATGAGGAAGGATGTTAACAACACTGTTACCCTGAGACCTAAGACAAACAAAAATTGCAATATATTACAATTTTTTTAAATAAATCAGTAATAATGCTAAGAATGAAGCTGAATACATACACATACATGCAACCTTAAATTGCTTCTTGACACACCATCTTTTTCATAAATACCTACATAACCATGAAGCTTTGTGTTATTACATATATCAACTATGACTTCACATTGTAAAATACAGACCTCTCTATATTCAAGCTCCAACCTTTTCAATCTTTTGCAGGATCTGGGCCAATCATATATAAGCACCTTTAGAGGAGAAAAATACTATACAGTTTCGCTGGTACTCATGCTGAAGATTCCTTATTATGCACAATTGAAGTGTCAGGCAATAACATGATCTGAAATCTAAAAATCTCTGGACTATATATGTAGAGGGAGAAATGGACCCCACACACGTTCTTTTCTGAACACTAAATGAAGTAGTGAGTTTTTGTTTTGTTTTGTTTTTTTGTGGGGGTGGGGAAGGTTTGCTGCATTCTTTCATAAAGCAGATTTACATTTCACCTTGAAAAATAAATTATTCACTGGAAAAATTTGCCTTCTTTGCAATACTTGCAATTAACAGAAGTTTTTGATGTGTTCAGATCAAGTTGTCAGAGGTTGTGTGTATAATACATTTCTAAAAAAATAAGTTACAATTGACTGATTCCTTAAATATTTTCCCCTCCAAATCTGTGATTCAGGATTGAGAAGTTGCTAGATCAAAAACAACTTCATCTTTAGTGCTGTAATTTCATTTGCCACTACTAATGATGATGTGTTTCTGTCATCAGTAAACAGAAGGAAAATAAATATACCTTGACAGAGTTAAATCTTGATAGCCTTCTGAAATATGGCATACATCCAATGAAACAGCACTTGTATATTTCATATTTATGTGGCCATACAACTTGAAGTTAATTCACAGCAAAAGAAAGCATTGCATGTAGCAGGATGTCTGTGTTCCAGGGAGCACAGACTAATGCAGGGGTCGGCAACCTTTCAGAAGTGATGTGCCGAGTCTTCATTTATTCACTCTAATTTAAGGCTTCATGTGCCAGTAATACATTTTAACGTTTTTAGAAGGTCATAATAACATAAGAACGGCCGTACCGGGTCAGACCAAAGGTCCATCTAGCCCAGTATCCTGTCTACCGACAGTGGCCAATGCCAGGTGCCCCAGAGGGAGTGAACCTAACAGGCAATGATCAAGTGATCTCTCTCCTGCCGTCCATCTCCATCCTCTGACAAACACAGGCTAGGGACACCATTTATTACCCATCCTGGCTAATAGCCATTAATGGACTTAACCACCATGAATTTATCCAGTTCTCTTTTAAACACTGTTATAGTCCTAGCCTTCACAACCTCCTCATGTAAGGAGTTCCACAAGTTCACTGTGCGCTGCGTGAAGAAGAACTTCCTCTTATTTGTTTTAAAATGCTGCCTATTAATTTCATTTGGTGACCCCTAGTTCTTGTATTATGGGAATAAGTAAATAACTTTTCCTTATCCACTTTCTCCACATCACTCATGATTTTATATACCTCTATCATATCCCCCCTTAGTGTCCTCTTTTCCAAGCTGAAGAGTCCTAGCCTCTTTAATCTCTCCTCATATGGGACCTGTTCCAAACCCCTAATCATTTTAGTTGCCCTTTTCTGAACCTTTTCTAGTGCCAGTATACCTTTTTTGAGATGAGGAGACCACATCTGTACGCAGTATTCGAGATGTGGGCATACCATTGATATACAAGGGCAACAATATTCTCAATCTTATTCTCTATCCCCTTTTTAATGATTCCTAACATCCTGTTTGCTTTTTTGACCGCCTCTGCACACTGCGTAGACATCTTCAGAGAACTATCCACGATGACTCCAAGGTCTTTTTCCTGACTCGTTGTAGCTAAATTAGCCCCCATCATATTGTGTGTATAGTTGGGGTTATTTTTTTCCTCTTTCTATGAAGTCTATAATATATAACTAAACTATTGTTGTATGTAAAGTAAATAAGGGTTTTAAAATGTTTAAGAAGCTTCATTTAAAATTAAATTAAAATGCAGAGCCCCCCCCCGGATTGGTGGCCAGGACCCAGGCAATGTGAGTGCTACTGAAAATCAGCTCGCATGCCGCCTTCGACACACGTGCCATAGGGTTGCCTACCCCTAGACTAGTGGAATATTTTTTTTCTAAATTATTCCATTACATGAAACTTAAAACAGCTGCAATACTAACAGGCAAATAAGAAACCTTAATAAATGCTTCTTGCTCTAAACCCCCTTTCTGTAAACTTGCAGAGCTCCTGGGCTTACCAACCATTTCTGAACTACAACTGAACATAGATAATTGCATTTCTAGATAAGAATAAACAAAGTCCAGCCCTGGTTCAGTTGCACCAGGGGTGTGCCGTCCATGCATACAACGTATGCATTGTGTGCCCCGGAAAAACTAGCTGCCTGTGGTCCCATTCTGTCCAGCCCCCTTGCACGAACGAGCATGGAGAATGCCATTTTAAAACCATGTCCTCTGCTCAGTGTAACTTAGCTTGTACCACACATGAAAGGGCACATTGCATGGAGGACGCCATTTTGTGGAACGTCAGGCATGCAAGTGTGTAACTGAATACACTAGGTATGCACTGGAGAGTGGGATGAAGATAAGCAGCAGTCAGTCAGTGGTAGCCACTAGCCAAGTTCTGCTAAATTTATATACAGGAGAACATAGAAATTCATATAGCACACTATAGACAAATTATATGCACTCTAAAATTGCCATGTTAAACAAAGCCCCTAGATAGCACCCTGCATACAGTTACAAACATTGGGAAAAGCTTGCACTGATCTTCAGTTTGATGAGCAATAGAGAATTGCTGTGAGACAATACACACAAAAATTTGCTAAATAGCCTGATTCTGACAGCAACTAATTTGTGTTGTATGTCATCTTGGAGAACAAGAGCTGGCATTTCATGGGCATAACAAATCAGATGATTCTCTGAGACAGGGCAGTTATGTAAAAATCTTATAATTAGTCAGTGAGTTCAATTATTTACTCAAGCAGCATCTGGAAACCTCTCGTGTTGTTTCAGGAACATCAAACAGAATTCAAAATGACCTCATCAAAGCAGAAAGTAATGTTCGATTTAGTGTCATTGTCAAAGAAATTGAGGAATGCCATTTGTTATTATTTTACTGGACGAAACCTCAGAAATCGCCAATAAGTCTCAGCTTTCAACTATACTGCATTATATGAGCAAGAATGGTGATACTACAGAATTCTTGGTTGGTTTTACTGAAGTTAGCAACAATTGAACTGCAGCTGGCCTTTATCGCTATGTTGAAATGGTGTGCCAGAAGTTTAAATTCAGTGACAAGTTGGCAGCTCAGACATACGATGGTGCAGCAGTAATGGCAGGTCTTATAAGTGGGTTTCAGAAACATATTTGTGAAAAATTCCCCTGTGCACTTCTTGTTCATTGCTATGCTCATTTTTTAAATCCTGCCCTCAGTTTTCCAGGATACAGTATCAGAGAATGACTGATTCTTTAAAAAAAATTTAGAAGGAATATCTGCATTTTTCTCTTGATCTCCAAATCAAGCTGAACTTCTTTGAAACGTATTTAAACAAAGCCTGCCTTCTATTTGTACCACAAGATGAAATTTTCACTCAAGCCTTGTATAAACTGTTAAGCAGAACAGAGAAGTGTAGTGCAAAATCCAGGAGATTGGAATGCTCGTCTTTCACCTCAGCCAAGACTTTTCTGACCATGCTTGATGATTTTCAGTTTATGTTTCTCCTTTGCCTCTGGAGTGACATATTTGAAGTGACAGGAGAGTTATTTGATGTTCTTCAAACCAAGATGGACAATACTGGGTTTTGTATTCAGCAGATTCGTGAGACAGAATAAATTCACCAAAAGCGACAAACTTTTGATGAGTTTTGGAAAGGTGTCAGAGCAAGATGCACACGAATCTCGTGAAAAGAGAGCAAGAGAAGGCCAAGCAACATGTAAGCGTCTCTTCTTTGAGGTTACTGACAATGTCAGCAAACAGATGTCAGTATGATTTGAAAGCGTAGAGAAACTTGAATTTCTCCAAAAAGATTCAGGGAGTTCCATACACATTTTCCAGCTGATAGTCTCATATCTCTGCAAGTACGTTACCTCAGTATTTTTTATATTAGTCAGCTGCACTCAGAACTGTTTGCGGTGTACAACTCAGAACAGCTCCAAGGGAAAGATCAATTTGGACTTGTATAGAACTATTCATATGCTGGATTTACATATTTTGCTTGTCTGAGGTCAACAATTAATTCTGACTATTCCCTACTCTACTGCCACGACGGAACAGTCTTTTTCAACTTCAAAGTGCATTAAGACATACACATGCAACACTCAGCACAGCAAATGCCTGTCCAAATTGGCTTAAGTGATCATCAAAAGGGAATTGCTTATGTATCTGCGCAGTTTACCAGATTCCTACACCTTGGGGTTTCTTAAAAAAAGATAGAAGAGTAGATTTTCAGTTTCAGTAGAAAGATCAGGCAATCACATATTTATATATTCTCAGCTTTCATTATATTTGACTACTAGTATTTGCCAAAACATATGTATCTGGTTTATTAATTGCTAGGGGTAGGTTTTTAGAAAATAAATAGTTTCATCTCTCATCTAAAAAGTTGCTGTATGCCTTGACAATTTCACCGCGCACCACTGAATGGCACCCATTTCTGATAGCTATTGCCAGCAACAGTTAATTTTCCTAGTGTAGATAAGGTTACGGAGACACATGACCATTTTTTGATGTGAACACAAGTAGCATCTAAAGCATTCTTAAACTGCATAGATTATCTCATACTACAATCACTGACAGTGTGCTCAGAACTGTACAAGACAAAGACAGAGGTCCACACCCCAAGGAGCATATAAGGTAAGGCCCTGCCAATTACAACTTTTAACTGAGTTAGTAATTAATTACTAGCATGGCTGGTTCTAAATATTCTCTCTCCTCACACTACCTGATTAAAATACTGACAGTGTCTTGCCTCTGACAAGAGGCAGGAGCTGGAACATGGCTGTCTTCATGTAATGGGCTCTGCACACTTTGTTTTGCAACACAAATAGGACTTCCATGTTTTATAAGCAGTTAAGCTAGGCAGCCTTCTGCCCAGTTTTCATTGCCATAGAACACCCCTGAGGACATTGCCCCATGTGCTACTGATGCCACATAGCTGGTGGATTGAGTGTATGAAGGTTAGGGCACTATTGGATAAGTACCCAGATTTTCTCAGAATGCATCAGTACAAGTACAGTTTGGTAGCATAGTAAAAGGGAGTGGGGGGAGAGATGCACAAACATAGTTGTGATGTCTGAAAAGCTATTTTGTGGACATGAAGAGAACCTATTAAAATTCATAAAGCCACCACCTTATGCTCTTAAATACCTCCTTTAAATCTCTCTCGCCTGTTGCCTAAAAAACAAAATACAAAAAATTACTTCAGTTCATCATTAGCTAGGCAAGCGGCGAGCTCAGACTTTGGCTTCTCTTCTAAACTCTGTGCATTTCATTGTTTACCTCATCCTCCCAACGCATTCCCAGTTCCATTTGTCTGTTTTTTCCCACCTGTTGCATTCTGTCTGCTATGAGGATTGTGAGCTCCTGGAGGCAGGACTTGTCTTTTTGTTACCCATCTGTACAATGCTGAGTACTGTGGACCCCCTATTTTTGATTGTGGTTCCTATGCACTACTATGAGTTAAATCATGATAATGTCTCATATACCCAGTAAGTGTGGCTGCATCTCTAGTTATTTACAAAACAAACGAACAAAAAATCACATTACAGATCTAAATGTGAATAGAGGCCAAAAGATGAACAAAGAAACACACAATGGGAGGTTCAGATGCTTACTTTTTTGTCACTTAGTATTTTTTAAATTGAGTGGTTTCAGAAGTAGTGTTTTAGGAGAATAAACACATATTAATAGAGAAATATGAATGTATGTATTTCCTTTTAATATGAACTAGTAGTTTTCTTAAAGATTTTGCTTTCATATAACCATCACAGTATCATTTTTTGACAAAATATAATTTTAATTAAGGAAGAATAATCTATTATTTACATTACTGTAGCTCCTAAGAGCCTTAGTCATGGACAAGGACCCATTGTGCTAGGAGCTGTACAAACAGAAAAGACCCTCCCTGCCCAAAAGTGCTTACAATCTAAGTTGTTCTGAATAGATGATACAAGCCTCCTTCCCACGCTATGTAGCAGCATAAGCCCCAAAATGAGAGAAGCTTAATCATTTTTTAAAAGTAATTCTTAAACTCTTTATTTTATCAATATTCTAAGATTAAGTCAATTCCAGTTGTTGTACCAGCACTAAAGTGGACTTTTCTAGGTTCACAAGGAGGCCTAACTTTAGGAACAGGTCTACTGTTATGTGGACGGCTCGGAGAGTGTCGGTCTCGGATGGGGCCTTGAGGAGACAGTCATCCAAGTATGGGAAGATGACGATTCCTTTTTTCCTTAGGTAGGCATCAACTACCACAAGGACCTTGGCAAACACCTGAGGTGCTGTGGACAGTCCAAAAGGCAGTACCTTGTATTGGAAGTGATTGTTGCCCACAATGAATTGGAGATATCATCTGTGGGCAGGGTGTATTGTAATATGGAAGTATGCATCTTGGACGTCGAGAGCTGAGAACTAATCCAATGTTCCAGTGCTGGGATAATAGCGGAGAGGGTAACCATCTTGAAGCACTGCAGTTTGACAAACTTGTTTAGATTGCAAGGGTCCAGGATAGATCACCAGCTGCCAGATTTCTTCTGGATCAGGAAACAGTGGAGTAGAAACCCTGTCCCATTTGCTCGGAAGGGACCAGTTCTATGGTTCCCAGTTGCAGATGATGATTTATTTCTCCTTGTAGAATGGAATTGTGAGAGGGGTTCCTGAAGAGAAACGGGGACGGGAGGTGCCGGGGGCGGAACAGATAGGAAGGGGATGGAGTATCCTTCCTTGATTATCCTGAGAATCCACTTGTCCGAGGTGATTAGTCTCCAAGATGGGGAAAATGGAGTTAGTCAGTCACCAAACTGGAGGAACACTGAAGATGGTGGGAATGACTGGAATAGGGGGAGGCTTCTCAAGATCTCGACCACACCTTCAAAATTGTTACTTTGGTGGGGGTGCATGAGAGGTAGCCCCTTAAGGAGCAGTCTGTCTACGCTTGGTAGGAGATCTTTGTCTTCAGTTCTGGGTGTCACAGTGCCATCGAGGGGTACTACTGTGGTCAGGATCGCGGGAGGAGATATTTCCCTGGGTGTCTCTTCGGCACTGGCATGTAAATGCCAAGAGATTGGAGTGTAGCTCGGGAGTCTTTAAGGGAGTGCAGAGAATCATCCATGCACTTCAAGAATAGTTTCTGGCCCTCAAAAGGTAAGCCCTCTACCACGTTGGTACCTTCTTAGGAAAACCCAAGAGCTTGAGCCATGATGCATGCCTCATGGCCACAACAGTTGCAATGGATCAGGCATTGTTGTCTGCAGAGAGGCTTGCAGGACTGTTTAGGCTAGGAGATGTCCTTCCGGTACTAAGAACTGGAATTGCTCTTTCTTGGCTTCCGGCAGGTCATGACAGAGTTTCTCCAATGTAGAGCAGTTCAGGTAATTACACTTAGTCATGAGAGCTTTGTAGTTGGAGATTCTAAATTGTAGTGTGGCTGATGAACACACTTTGCATCCAAATAAGTCTAGGCGTTTCCAATCCCTGTCTGGATAACTAGCATAGGATTGGTATTGACGGCCTCTCTCTTGTACTGCATTAACCACCAAAGAATTTGGGGTGGGGTGTGAGAATAGAAATTCTGAATCCTTTGCCGGAACATAATATTTTTTGCAGGTTGGTGAGATGAATGCCGGATCTGCCAGAACAGCTTCTAAGGATTGAGAAGAGCCTCATTGATCGGTATGGTGATCTTGGAGGAAGAGGATGTGTGGAGGATATCAATCTGTATATGCTGCTGGTTCTTGACTTCCTCTAAAGGAATCTGCAGGGAGTCTGCAATCCTGCAGAATAAGTCCTGAAAATGTCTGAAAACTGTCGGCAGATGTAGGAGGTGGAGGCATGATAGCCTTGTCAGAGGAGGAGGATGAAAAACTTAGTGCTGGTGGAGTGTCCTCCTCCTGTTCCTCCTCTTCAGTTGGTACAGGTGGGGGTTCAATCGCTGGAGGGTGAGAGATTAATGGAGAAGGAAGAGGTATAGGTCTCCAGCTTTGCTTCCTGGGAGAGTTCCCAAACTGTGCCCTGTACATGGCCCAAGGGTCCCAATATGGCCAATGTTGAGGGAATGGAAAATGTGGTAGCATCCATGGTGGTCCATGTCAAGATTGTGGACCGACTGTGGATTGTGGATAGTGAGGATGAGTTGTGTGATTCGCCTGGCAGATGAACAGGAGTACTTGTGGCACCTTAGAGACTAACAAATTTATTAGAGCATAAGCTTTCGTGGACTACAGCCCACTTCTTCGGATGCATAAGTGGGCTGTAGTCCACGAAAGCTTATGCTCTAATAAATTTGTTAGTCTCTAAGGTGCCACAA